>NW_028275159.1:4242424-4545454 GCF_013281855.1 Momordica charantia
AGTAAACTAAGATAATGAGTTTGGCCAATTAGGCTGCAGTGCAATATAGTAGACAACAGAAGAAGTATTCCATCAGTCTTTTGACTCTAAGTTCAGACAAGAACATACCAGCTTCAAGATTGAAATCAAGTTCTTTTGGAGCTTCTCGGCACCATTCATCTATCATAGGATTAAAGTTATACTGCGGCTCTGCCCAGGCTATCCAATCAACAATCGCCTTTGCATTCTTCAAGTCCTGAAAATAGTCATCATACGCTTACCAATCAGGCAGAATGTTCATCAAATGTCTTTATCGAACATCTTAAAATCTATAAAGCATGGTAAACCTCCAATATAACTGTCTTTATGCCCTCATGTTGCACTTTGATAACCACCTCCCTTCCGTCAAGCAGAGTTGCTCGGTGCACTTGGGCTATCTGAAAAAATAAAAAGAAACAAAATAAGGGAATTTTCAAACATGCTTAAATCCCTACACTAGAAATAAAATATCGATGGATGGTGAACCTATTCTAGTGACAGGTTTGTATCCTACAACTGTCTACGGAAAGATGATCTTACAGAAGCAGTTGCTAAGGGCGTTTCAACAAAGTTTGCAAATATATCGGTGATTGATTTCCCCAACTCTTTTTGTATAGTTTGGAGAACCTGTAATGAAACTCAACTATCAAAAATATGTCAATTAGAAATATAAGAAATAATGCTACGAGCTTATGAAGTAAGTAGTAAAAAGAACCAAAAAAAGAGTTTCCAACTTTCAATTGTGACCATCTCATGATAAGAAACTATGTACTTGCACAAGGATTTGAAATGTAGAAGAGTTTTTGTTGGAAATTTCCACTTCGAAGTATGCAGTCGTTAAGTGATTGAAAAGATTATTTAATTTAGTTTAAATCTCATTTTGGTCAATTCTCAAACATAAACTTCCATAATATATATATATTAGTCCCTAAACAGTCTCTAAAATTTTCTATCTATTGTAGTTCCTAAACTGTAAAAAATATAACCATTTTGGTTCTCACTATTATTTTGTTGTTAATTGCATAACACTGCTTCAAATATACATACTAATCAACGTGCTAAATTGACATGTATTGGAGCCACGGGCTGGTTGAGGTAGGTATTCGGTGGGTGGGTTTTGAGAGTTCGAACAATAGCGAGGACCAAAATGACTATTTTTACAACAATTTTCCAACATACCCTTTCAAATAGTATCGACTTTTTATGGAAGTTTGTTGATAGTTGAGGTACATCAAACCTCTATAAAATAGTCACGATCCATCAAGTTCCTATTTAATAAACAGGACTCATAATGCTTTTAAGCACAATAACATTCATGATGATGCACATTTCTAGAGGTTTTCTATTATGAATCCATCCACTAATCCAACTCCTTATTCAATGATCCATACAACAGATTCCATCAAATAATTTTGTGACTTTCAAACAATCAATTCTTTTATAACAAAACTTTTTCAAGCCATAATTGACTTCAGAGATAAGAAAAAGCAACAGTAACATATTTCAATTTCAAAATAATGAAGTCATTGGCTTTATGCAAACTGGCACCATCCAAATGATAATGACTGAGGAACCACTACCATAATGAAAGAATAAACATCTTGTGACTATAAGAACTATTAATTAGATGGTTTTATTTTTTTTAGAAACATATTTATAAGACAGGCATATCTATATCACTAACAAACCACAAGAGAGTTTTGTAGGAAAAAAAACACACACACACAGTAACCATAAGAGAAATGAAACATGTTTAATTTCATAAATGGTGATTCGAATGAGCAAGATATCTACCAAAGATCTGTCTCATTTATGTTCCACTAATTGGTTTCCTTTCCCAAAAAATAAAAAGCAAAAAAGATAACCTCTTGGAAAGGACGAGGAGGGAGAGAGTCTTGTAACTGTTTGAGGAGCCGTATGTATGCCTCGGGAACAACATCTGCTCGAGTAGATAAATACTGTCCAAATTTCACCCACAAACCTTCCAACTCTATAATCAAACTCAAAGCACGCTTCGCATTACGTTCATGTGCCTTTTCCCATAGAGCTGATCTTTTAGACTTGCTAGTCCACTTCTCTCTTTGTTCTAATGCCTTCATAAACCCCCAAAAGAAAATAATTAATTTAATTTTTTATTTTTCATTCTAAAAAGGGCAGCCGGATTCTTGCTTGTGGAAACAGTCAAGAGGTAAACGGGGATGAGGGATCAGGAAACTTTACCTTATAATCCAGGTATATCACTAAAGTCAGGGTGAAGACTTTCATTCTTCTTCTGTATATGTTTCCCCATGCCATCTGATAAAATAAGATCGAGAAGAAAACAAAAGAGATCTTTCTTAGAAAAATGATTAGAGAATTTATGAGGAAATCCTATGATGAGTTTAACAACTATCCGGAGTTGCAGCCTACAGGCTACTAGTAAAATATCCTTGCAATTTAAAATTGATGACCCAGAAAAGCATCTCGACTGAAATTCTGCGTGTAACTATTAAGAAATGGAAGCCGGATAAATTGATAAACTGAAAGCTAAACCCGGAAACAGCAACGGATAAATTGAAGCTAAACAGCAACCAAAAGATATCCTTAGTTTCTCATCCAACGGCCTCAAAGCCAATAACAGAAGCTAAACCCAGAAACAGCAACGGATAAATTGAGAAACTGGAAGGGGTGGTAGCCCTGTACCATCCATTGCGTGATAAGTTAAGCTTAAGCCACCTTGTTTTTTCCAATTTCAACTAAGTTAAGCATCGGGTCATCACATTTTACGTAGTGACTTTACACATAACATTTTAAATAGCTATGAACTACCTAGAAAGCATCAAATTCAACAAATAGATGAAAATTGAAGAATATTTACTACATAATCACTTCACGGACAACAGAGATTTCGGGAATCAGAATATAACAGCCTAAATAAACGTAAGATTCAACAATGCAATTGATGAAAAAACGATGATCCATACCGTGCCAGATTAATTATGCGCACGCCAAAAGCTTATGCCTAAAATCAACAAAAAGCAGCGGCAAGATTCTATCACTAACCTCGTCGGAGGAGGAAACAAAATCAAAGAAACCGGGGGAAAGCTGAAAGTACCGAAACACAAGTCCTCGAAAGTAAGAATTATTACAGAATCAATCGATATAGAGATCGAAATTTCCCTATTCGATCAGAGTTTTGTCGCTTTCAGTTATTTTTTCCCTGAATTGGAATTTGCTTCGCCTTTCTTTTCTTCGGTGATGTGGTTTGCAATCCGATCACCTAACTCTTTATGCGACAACGACTTTCACAAATTTATGGCAATATTTTGCCTCAGATAAAACCAATCAGAAATGGCCACGTCGACGATCGGGCTATGATGTGGCTGCTTATGTGGAATGTTAATGCCCCGTTCGGAACCTTGAGTGTGAAACAAACTGAAATGAGGACGTGGAACGTCTCTTTGCCGTACGATTAGAACAGTTGTTGTCTTTACTTTTGGTGGGAATAAACTATTTTGTTTTAACAAGTTAAAAATTCTATTTTAAATTTTAATTTTATTGTTTTATAGTACAACCTATCTGGTGGAGAATTCAAACTCAAAATGTAAATTACGGTTGATTTATCTGCTTTGACAATTTTTAATTTTATTTTGATTGTTATAACTTTTTGTTTCATTTTAGTTCCAATATTTACATATTGAATTTTCTCAATTAAGTTTTCACAATTATTTGATACTAACACAATGATTGAGCTCTATACTCTTTTTATTCTCAATTGTCGAAATTAATAATATACTAGTGTTTTAATCGATCAAATTTGATAGATTATTATGGAATTTAAATCTTCCATCAATATTTTGACATTTGTAGATACATTTAGTATTTATATTGTATCATACAAAACATTATTATTGATTATCTTTTACTAAAAAAAAATAAGTGTGGAATGTTTATTCCAACAATTTTTATTTCACGTTCCTAATTTTTCATTGTTTTTTATTCAATGATAGCATTAATATTTTAAGTTTTCTTTGTCATATAGGATTGTATTCAAATTCCTAACCTTTTAATTATGAGTACGTATTTTAATCTGGGTTGACATGATCCAAATAATATTTTAATTGTCGTATGCAGTTGTATAATTGTTTTAATTTCTTAATTTTTAAATACAATTCTGTATTTGTTATTTAAGTAGTCTGCGAATATAGAGCTGCCTTTCCTTTTTTTAGTACAGATATAAAGTTGCATTGTTTATTATAATTTGGGTTGCCATTAAATACATAATTCCATTTTAGCTCTTGTATTAGTGTAATAAAGCTGTATTTCCCTTTTTAGTATAAATATAAAGCTGCCTTATTTATAGTAATTTGGGTTAACATTAAATACACAATTGCAATCTCTCTCTTTCTAATAAAACACAATCAGCCCTTGTATCAATGTAATAATTCCTAAAAAGAAAAAATCAGTGTAATACGACGTATATATTTACTTATTTATTATGATTTTTTTCCTATTTACTTTTGTTTTTTACAAATTTAATATCTTAGAGATTGAACTTTCAAGTCTATAAAATATAATAGATAGCTTAGTTGTTGGAGTAATGTTTCAAGTCATATTAATTATTAAGTAATTAGTAGAATATTGGTTGTAGTCATGTTTCAAGTAATATTAATTTTCAAGTAATTAGTATAATGAATTATGTTATTAAAAGAAAAAAAAAAGTCACACTTATCTTGTGAACAAAATTACTTCAATATTTTAAAAACAATTTGTGTGGAAAATAAGAAAAGGACAAAAAGGGCAAAACAAAAAATTGTTGAAACATTGAATCTTATCAGTATCGTTAATATCCACAAATTCAATCAGTGGCCAGTTACTCTCACACATCCACACTCCACAGCATAGTGATTTTTGTAATTTTGTTTTATTTTGTATTTTTTGTGTTTTTTAATGGGCATCCATCGTCGTAGAGTCGTTGTCAATCAGCCACGTATCTAAATACTTTGTTGTGATTTGCTAACATAACATATTGCACTATCCAAAATTTTAAAAATATTAATTTCTTCGTTTTTTCATGGCATATATATTTTTAAAAAACGAAACAGATATTAAATATCTGTTGTAAATTTGTACACGTTTTTTTCCCCCGAGAAGTACACTTATTTACGTTGAAATTAAAAATTTAAGATATTTTTATTTGGACTGGTAATTTCCCATAAAAGTTTATTATAATCATTTTGTACGTTATACTAAAAAAAAATTATAAACAATATATTATCAATTTGGTTTCTAAAATTTTAATACCGTGTCTCTTTTATATGGTCTATAATTTTTTTAAAATATTTAATTTGATTAAATACGTAAGTTAACCAGCTTTTTATTTTAATAAAAACTAATTTTAAACTATTTATTTTTAAATTAAAGAATATATATATTTGGGACAAACAATATATAGTTATCTGACGGTAACTGGTAAGTAAGATTTCAATTAATTAAATAGTAAACTCGACCGATCTTTATGGAAAAATATTAAAAACTTTTAAGAATTAAAGCAGAATATACGTGAGGGTGCAGAAAAGGAAAAAGGACGCAAAACATAGTAAAATAATTAAAAGCCATTGACAAATGTCCAATGGAGTGGAGCCGACGACGACAAAATAAATACAAGTCGATCGCCATGGCCAAATTTCAACTTTGAACTTCGAAGAATTTGTTCGTCATCTGTCCCTTGCTCTGGAGTTGCTGTGCCGAGATTGGAGCCCATGGCGATCTCAAAGCTCGCCATTTTGTCGATTTTTCTAGCCCTAGTTGTCACGTACGTTCGTGCTGATGTATCGGTTGATGGAGAAGGGGAACATGTAGTTGAAGGCGTTGGATCGGATGTTTCCGAGTTATCTGATTTGAAGGTCGAATTGGATGAGCTTAAGTTCAAGATCCAAAAGCTTGGTTAGATATCAATTATCCTTAACTTTAGCTGTCATTTATTCTAAGTTGTACTGTTGTTTTGATTTTTGAGGAAGCATAAGCAGAAAAGGAAAAAACTGGAGGAAAAGTCTAATTGCATGGAGAATACAGACCAGTTCCTACGAGTTTAATTTTAGTATTCATTGGATTAATAATTTGATGCTATCTTGGAAATGGCCAGATTTAAAACGTCATCACGCTTTGATAATCTGTATCTGCTAGACAGATCTATTGTGAAGTTGTTTCTCAAGTTGTAGACAGTAAGGTATAAGAATTTTAAGAAATTAACGGTTTCTAGACTTGCCAGTGTTCTATCTTACCTGGAAAAGCTGGTTCCATTTCGTTTTAATTAATAATTATCATCACATTGAGAGTCGACTAACTGTTTGTTGTATTGTTAATTAATTAGGAATAACTATATAACATCAATTGTAAGTTACTTTTCACACTTGGAAGTGTCAATCAATGTACTGCGTGGTGGTTGAATATTGACGTAGAGTAAAATGAGCGATGATTGGGCACTTCATACTTCTGTCTGAATGTTTTTGACTGACTTCGCAATTTCTAATTGGTGTCCTGTTGTTTCTTTGTTGTTGTTGCCAACGCTCGACTTTACCCAATGCTGAAGAATCCCACCATGATGAAAAAAACCAAGAATTGAAGAGGAAGGATGAGGTAATAGCTCAGAAGGAAAAGATCATTAGCGCCAAGATAGATAGCATTTTGTCGCTTGAAAGTGAGATTGCTTCTCTTCAGGTTTGTGGCATTAGCAGTTAGGCATTTACTATGTCTTTCAGGATGGTGAAACTTTCATCCAAATATACGTGCTTTAAGGCTTACAGTGTTATTCTTCTCCCTATTATTTTTCAACCTGAAATCCCCACACCCTCCCCCCACTTTCTCTTGTATTCATCATTAGTTTTTATGGTTGTTCTTGTTGCTATATTTATCTTTAAAAACCCATATCCGATGCTTCACTCAAATGCTGAACTTGTTCAATCTATTATCGGGCAAAGAAAAAAGGGAAATTAGATGCTGAGGAGCAGGTTGGGAAGGCATATGCACGTGCTGATGAATTAGAAAGACAGGCAAGAAATGAGAAGCAATATTTTTTATTTCCAAAAAAACCACTTTCTACTTTTTGCTGATGTACCGCCCTTCTGCAGGTTGATGCTCTCAAAAGAGAATTTGAGACACTGAATAGGGAGAAAGAATCCTGGGAAACTCAAACAAATGAAGCTGAGAAGAAAATACACGAAGTCAGTTTAAGATTAGAGAATGTAAGATATTATTGCTTTAGTTTTTCCTTCTATAGTTCTAGTTTTTAGGTTGATGGCTTTTTATTGCTTGATAATAACTTTGTGTAGTAGCACGTAATAACTTCCATGCATGAAATATGGGAAATGTTATCATTTTTTTTTCTGCTACACCATCAACGAGCCGGATGTTTTTGCTGTAAAACTCAAGGAAAGGCTAAGGATGTCTAATCCGATGTACTTTCTACTTTTAAGTTATAATTCACAGTTATGAGTCCATGGATGAGGGTTTTAGATTTCGTGGGGGTTTAAAGAATATATTATTATTATTATTTTAATCTTAATCTCACTTGATTTGACAATTTCCTTAATTCTCTGCAGTTCATACTACTTCTGATAAATCTTGTGTTTCTTTTCTAGCAGTCCAACTCCAGATATCAATTATGTTGTCTTTATATTGTTTTCATTATAACAGATAGTCTCGCATTTATTCCTTCTGACACTAACTTCGTACGTGTTATGGACATACCTGATATTGGAAGATGTTTTGACTTTTCAGTTCCAGAAGATTCATGAAGAACAGAAGACTAGAATCCGTGTAACTGAACGGGCTCTTGAAGTGTCTAAGGTACTTCATAATGATTCTAAACAATATTAATTCTAGACTCTTGACGGTAACGTTTTGTTGCATATTCTTATTTTTAAAATTTTAGGAAGAGATGAGGAAGGCAAAGTTTGAGGCAGCTTCTAAAATCAAAGAGTTAACAGAGGTGATGTTGAATAATCTAGTGTGATGGATGTTTTTTTTTTATTGAAGCTCTGAGGGTAATGCTAAATTTATTCCGTCATCAGGTTCATGGTGCGTGGCTCCCGCCTTGGCTTGCTTCACATTATGACAATCTTCAGGTACTGCTCTAGTATTTTGTTTTTTTCTTTCCTCTCCCCATCTTTTATTCCTTTGAATCTGAAGGTTTACCTCTTTGCAGTCTTTGGTTACAGCACACTGGAATGAGCATGCAAAACCTGCAATTGATGTAGTAGTTCAGAAGGTATCATTATATTACCATCACTTTCTCTGAACTATTTTGACAATAAGAAAATGTTACTGATGGCATCTTTCTTCCCTTTTCTCCTTTTTGTTCTTTGAATTTTCTGGTTTTGGGTCACGTTTTATTAAGGTAGAATTAGATTAGGTCTTCTGTGATCTGTACGGGTTGAGTTAGTTTAGTTATGTTATATTATATAACTCTTAGTTGATATCCGTTGTAGACTTGAAGTAAATTGAACTGATTGGTTGGTTATTCACTTTATTGTTATTGTTATGAATAAGCCTGTATTCACTTTTTGGCTAGTGTGTGATCCGTTAAATTTATCAACTAACTCCTGTTCCAAATTTGCTGCAGGCTTTGGATAAGAAGGCACAAGCTTCAAAATGGGCTGAACCCCATATCGAGACAATGAAAGTAGTAAGCTTTTAGTTTGTATTTACTTTTTGTGCTTTGATCTCTTAGAAATTTATGTGGTACCACAAGTAATGACGCTCTGTATTTCAATTATCTAGTATCTTCATTGAATAGTTCAGTTAAACACCTTAAAGTGCTTATATTATATGATACAGGATCTTGTTATGCAAATTTGGGCTTCTCATTCTTATTATCTTCGAGGTTTTTTCTGAGAATTCTTTATGTATAATCAGAATGCACTGATCTTCTCATTCAGTTGATTAGCTCGTGTTCTTGATTACTTTAGACCTATTAGTATTAGTTCAGCCACAAGTCTGTACATATTCTTCCATGAATGAAACCTACATTTATCTTCCTCTGAAGAAGGTAAATACTAATAAAAAATTAAACCTATTTACCTATTAGTTTAGTCACACAAATCTGTACAAGATTGTTGCTAAAATTTTGGCCAAGAGGCGTACTTTTTAAAAAATAAGAAATCAATCAATTTCACAGATTATCTGAAATCACACAAAGGAGAGGAAAGCCAAGCCTCAAACTAAGGAAGATTACAAAAAGCTCCTCCTGGCCACAAAAACATTTCAACTATGGAAACGTATGTCTCTCCTCCTTTCAGCCTTTGGGATGTGAGAAAGGAAGAAAGGCGTACACTTTTTAAGTTGATTGCAATAATGTGGATTGGGGAGTTTCTTGATAAAGTCTTGTTGAAGAGATGTTTTGGTTTTAAATGGGATAGGAAATTGTCTTCCTTTGAATTTCTCTGTTGGGTAATGGAAAATCCAAGGAAAAGACTCTCTCCACCAGAGAGTTAAGACAGGTGACATGTTGTCTTCTGTTCTTTCCATTATTGGCAGCGGATGGGATAAGTGAACCTATCTTTAGTGAATATAGTGGGGCTTTATTTAAGGGCATTTTGTTGGAGAACCGTAGGGATATGTGTATCTTGCTCACCTCAATTCCCTCCCTGCATCGTACAACCATTATCTTTCCTGATCCATTTTCTTTCAGTCCTTTCTTCGTCATTTCATAAAACTCAGAATAATTGTGTTATGAGTTCATCGATCTCATAAATTTTGGCGGTGTTGATTTCATCATTCCCCCCCTATTTCTTCTTTCCTTGCCTTGGTTTTTGACAAATTTGAACTTATTTTGATTGTCTCAGCTTCTCTTGAAGCTCATTTGTGGTGTTGTGGGTGCCTCATTGGGATTGTAAAGGATGACAGAAGTTCTCTTGGATCCCTTTTTTGAGTTCAACTTGGGTGGAGATTCAAACCTCCAATTTTTTGGTATATATGCCTTAATCAATTAAGCTAGGTTTAAGTTTCGCTTTGGATCTTCTTTTTAGAGAAGGGGAGGTTGTTATTGCAACCCAGTTTTTTTGTTCTTTTGAGAGTAGGAATTACAGGGTTTTGTAGGGGTAGAGGAGACTTGGGACGAGTTCTGTAGACCTGTAGTGTTGCTCACTTCAGTACCTCCCTATAGCTGTCTGTGAATAGAAAGTTTTGTGATTGTCCTTGATTTCTATTCATTAATCATTGGAGTTGCTTTGTATAACCGGGATCCTGTTGGTTTCTCATTATTTGTTATTTAAACGTATTATCTTTTTTAAAAAGAGAACAATACATATAGAACTCAGAAAAACCAATGAAAAATTGATTTCATAAGTATTCTGTAAACTAATGAATACATGCTGTGCTGGATACCTATAACTGACTAGCTCTAGCAAGTAGAATGAGAGCATCAACAAGGTTTATTTTTCTACTCTTTTTTATTTTTATTTTTTGCTGTATGAAGTTTCTTCAGATGACATTCCTATAGTAGTAAAAAGTGGGTTGCTCTCTCTTATCTGTCCAATGACATTGCTTGCAGAAATATATTCCCGCTGTGAAGGAAAGATGGTTGGTAGTAAAAACGAATGTCAAACCACATGTACAGACATTAACTACAAAAACTGTAGAATTTTATGAGACGTCGAAGAGTGCAATAACTCCTTACGTCACTAGATCTAAAGAAGCTATCGGTCCGTACTATGTGGTACGTTGTCTGAATGTCTTCATTTTTTCCTCTCTAAATTTTAAATAGCTATTCACGAGAAAGGGATATTTTCTTTTTTTCTCGATGACAGGAAGTCAAGAAAATCAGCAAGCCTTATATTGATCAGGTTGCTACTGTTACGAAACCCCATGTAGAAAAGGTCAGGGTGGCCTTGAAACCCTATACAAAGAAGTTAGTTCATGCATATGGAAAATTTCTAAAATCTGCGGCCATATATCATCATAAGGTACACTCCATACATTCTTCCCTACTTATTTACTAACTGTGAAGGATCTATAGACTCTGGTAACTGATTTGCTGGTTTATGTACTTTGAAATAAGTGGCTGTGTTATTGTTCTGCAGAAACTAACACACAAATTTAAAATTCTTCCCTTTTTTTCCAACCCAAATACCCCGAGTCTCTGAGCTGGGTTTACACTTCCAATCCACCCTGTCCATGTTTTTTTTGGGACATATTCAATTTGTCTTAGAAAGTGAAAAAATTTGAACTGCATTCGTAGCTATGCCCAAACAATAGCTAAGATTTTTTTGGTCGGTGGAGAAACTTTAGAACGAAGCTGATATAGAATAAAAGATTTGCTCATATTTTATGGACATTTACCTGTCCTTCCATTTAATCACCTTGGACTAACTGTTAGCTATGATATAATTCATTTCTTTTTTTCTTTGACATACAGTATTTCCTCTCTCAAACAAGATGACTGTATTGAGGAAATAATATGGTAATTGGCTCTAATTTTAAACGAATGAAATTGCAATTGGTTAGCCAGGTTGCTTAGAGGAGATATTTCTTTTTGATCATATGAAGGTGCTTAAAAGCGAGCAAGGGTAATTGTAGAATTATCATTTCGTTGAGTTCTTAAATTGCTCAAAATTTTCGACTGGAAATGTAGAATTTCCTTCTTTAACAATATAGACTGTCGATAGTGATTTATTTAAATGAGATTGTGCAGCTTCTCAGCTGTAGCTGTAATCATATGCATTTTTTAAATTCCTATAAGGAATCTGAATACACTAAACGAACTAAGTAACTATATTACAATATCCAACGAGATAGTCACAATATCAATAGGCTTTCGAGAGGGCTATCTCTCTCCCAAGAACACTCTCAAATCCTCACCGTAAACTATTCTCCAAGATATCATTCTCCTCTCCCTACTACCCTATTTATAACAACTCTCCCCTAACTAATTACCTTAATACCCTCCCACTAATATACTACTAATATTCCCAAACAATCCTTACCAGGACTCTTACAATTTCCCAGAACTATGTTTATCCTTTTCTTGACAGAAAATAACCATATTTTATTATTTGCTTGTCAAGGTTCAAGGTGCTGTTAAAGATACTCTTAATAGACACGAATTGACCAGGCCCCTCGCAACTAGAGAGTTGGAGTGGTTTGCGGTATGCATATTTTACGATGCTCAACTTTTTTTCTTTTTCTTTTTCTGCCATACTCTTTCATCTTTTCTAAAATTGAATTACAATTAAAACACTGCAGGCTTCTGCTTTATTGGCTCTTCCAATACTTCTGCTGTTCAATATGTGCTCTGCCATTTTCTGGTCAGTATTATATGTGCAGTGCTATGCCCTTTTTTTCCTTTCTTTTTTCAAAAAAGAGAGATGCAGTTCTATGTTAATACAACTGAAACTGCTCTTCTTTCATATATTGGATTGGGAAACACAACCTTAATAAAATGTGTTCACTAAGTCGTACTACTGTGTCCTTGAGTTTTAATATTTCGAAATGGTAAATAGATCTTTCTCATTTATGGATATTAACTCGAGGTTCCTGATCACTCCAGGAAAAAAACCAAGAAACCTATTCGAAACAGCAACGCCCACCATGCACGTCGTAAGGGTAAAAGGGGGCATCCAGACAAGTAGAAGGCTATCATTTTGCACGTCAAGCTGTAGTGGGAGGATACTTTGGAGGTTTGATTTGATGATTTTGAAATCTAAAAGAAAGTATTATATTCAATTGGTAGAACTTCGTCATCTGAATCTGTTTACTTGGTACTTCAATTGTTTGCAGATGAGGTTCATACTTACGGGCTTTCGTGATTATCGAGTGCCTTCATGGCTGTAAGCCGATAATTATTTTTTGTATTTCGTTATTAGGTCCTGCTGCATATTCTTTCATCGTCTGCAATAGCATTTTAGGTCCTTGTTCGATTATCATTTAGTTATCAGGAAGGAGACGGCCAGAGCCTATAGAAGTTAATGTATAATAAATAGTACGTTGCTTAATTTTATTTTCGAGGAGTTTTAACATTTTTCTTCCCAATATAATTAAGACATGTATTTTACCCCTTAGGTTACGGCGCAGGGATAATTTCTCTCTAATTTGGTCCCAATAGTTTCAGTTCAGTTTCAAACTAGTCCCTCCGATTTGGGCTTCGTTTCAATCTTATCCGTGCCTTGAAAACCTTCAATTTGGTCGGGTCAAACTTCACAAATTGTTACCGATGTTGCGAGTTTTCTAGTTACAATGGTAATGAGCTGGTGTGTCTATTAGGCTAAAAGCTTAGGCCGTGTAAAAAAGGGAAAATGTGGTGAATTTTGGTGGGTAAAAATTGGTTTGAAGACCATTTAGGTAGTATAACCAAGCAATACGACTTAGGTTAAAATTTTTAAAATCATAAGAATTAAATTGAAACTAACCTCAAAGAATAAGTACTAAATTAAAATTATAAAAGATCACATTGATAATGGTTCTATGTGTTTTTTGGCACTTGACGATGTAGGATTAGGCGGTTGTCCGGTGAGATTAGTCGAGGTGTGTGTAACACTCACGGATAAAAAAAAAATATATATATATATATATATATATATTTTTTCTTTTAAAATACTAAGACAGATTTGACCTTCTAATTTTTTTTATTTTTATTTATTTATTTATGGGGTTCAAGAAGCATGCATATATTGTTGTATCGGGAACAAGGCTGTCTTCAGGTTTCTTTGATATTTAATAATCCAGAAATCATTATCTTTTGAAAAGCATTTCCATTTTTAAGATTATAAAATTCTTTAGAATTTATAAATCCTCTAGCCCAATAGAACTAACATGACTGGAAATTTTCAAAATCTAAAAATTTGGTTCATTCTTGAAATAATGGAAATTTCTGAATAGATTCTATACATGCAAAATAAAACTTAGAATAATGTAAAGCCCATTAGATTCGAGAGAAATTTTAACTTGGACAAAGTATGAAAGCTCAAATGGTTAAAAAAAAGTAGGGCTTTGACCTTAACATATATGAAATTAAGGGTAATTTTGTAATTTTCCCAAAAACTTTCACATTTTTTTTGCATCAAGGTCTCCAATTGAGGCTGTGGTTGATGGTCAAAGATTGCTAGCATTTATCAAATTAAAATATTCTGTTTTTGTGCCAATGCCGACATCACATCTCTAATTTTGATTCTAATTTCTAGATATATGAGATTGTTAGTTACTTTATTTTGCATCACGATTTCAAATATTCGTTTTTATAAAGTTGTAAAATTATTGTTTATAAATCTTTTTTTTTTTTCCTTTTGAATGATCTAAACGCATTTCCAATAATATTTAATTTTAAAATTAAAAAAAAACTACGTTTTGAAACTCCTCTCTTTGGACAGACTGAGGGTGAGTAATAGCACTTCCACTAAAGTGTTTTTTTTTTTTTTTTCTCTTTTGAAACATCAACTAAAGCATTTTTGGAAGAATAACTGATTAAGCGTTTCTCCAATTAAAGTATTTTTTTAATTTTCAAAATTGCTTTTAGTTATTTAATTAAATGCTTACCTGTGAATACCATCTTTGAGCTAACCAAGAATAAACATTTAACAGCTTTGAAAAATATAATAAATATCTTTCTTTTTTTTTTTTTCCTGCATCTCTTTTACCAGTAAAAAACTTAACAGATTTGAAAAATTATAACAGTTTTAATATTGTTGAATGTTGGAGGGCAAAAATTAATATATTAATTTGCCATGCTTCAAAAGATATGTTAAGATCTTTCCTCAAAATCTCTTAGGTCTGACAGCTTAATCAAACTCCACTTGCTCTGATCTTAGAAACACGATTGAACAAACTTCCTCAAAATCTTTGAGGTCTGAAAGCTTAATCAAATTCCACTTGACCGTAATGTCATGCTCCGATCTTAGAAACGCATGAAACAATCTTGGGCTACTGATTTTCCGACAGTACAATTGAACGGTCAGACGTCGTCGAAACTTCATTATGACCTTAGGTATGGGAACGAATCTCGACTTGACACCATAGATTGATCTTAGCGATTTTGCTTTTTTTGTGAAGTTCTTCTTCACCAAGCTGGCTCTCGAACTCAGCCAGACCGATCTTAGCACTTCTTGAACCAGATTAAAAATTACCGTAAAAATGGAACTTAATGAAAGATAGGTAAATATTATTCTTATTATTTTATTTTATCAGAGTTTCCCAGAATTTGAATGGAAAAAGTAAAAGAAAACAGAAAGCAGATAGATTTGACGAGGCATTCCTACAGAGAATCTTTCCTTTGCTTGCAGTTGCAGCTAAAGCAATGAAACTAATTTGGAAAACTTTCAACGTTGTCTAATTAATTTAAATTCTTCTTCCTTTGAAATAAAAATTATACCAACTGATTCAAAAACAGTCCTATAACGATACCAACACATAATCACAGTACTCCGAACCACGATCTCAGAGTCAAATTCAAACCTATCACTTCCTTTGAAGATTCAAAAAAAAAAAAAAAAAAAAAAAAAAAAAAAAAAAAAATCAATCCAACAATCTCAAGTTTCTGGAGACGATGGAGGGATCAGCAAATCGAGCAGAGAAGGATCTGCAGACATTATCAGGTTCGAAGCATCCGATGTCATGATCAAAATTCATCTGGTAAGCGTTCGAATTATAAGAAGAATTCAATTCCATAACAGAAGAAGAACCGAAGAATTTCTTCTTCTCCTTGACGATTTTCTGCCACAAAATCTGCCATCCGGGCCGTTTGCTATCTCGTTCGATTGAAACGGAGGACCGCCCCAGCCTGATGCTTTGGCTGCCGTTGCGCCATTTGATCCCCATTTTAATTTGCGGATTCGAGCCTCAATATGTATGAACTAGAAGCAGCAGAAGCAAAAATTGGAAGAATGGATTCACAAATTATAATGTAGAGTTTGAGAGAGAAGTAGAGGATGGAGGAGATGATTTGGAAAGGAAAATGAGAATATAAGTAAAGAGCCGCCGAAAGAGTCTTCTTTTTCAAACTCCTACAAGTCAGAGAGTGACAGCTTCTCTAGTTATATAAATTATCATTTTATAATTCAATTTCAATAAATATATATATATATATATATATATATATATATATATATGTAAAATGAGATAAAATACTTTGGTCTTTGACCTTGAGTGTCTATTTAGTAATTGTAGTTCCAAAATAAACACTTTTATAACTGAAAATTTGTAAAAGGTTCTAAATTGTAAGATGTTTTAACTAGACGTTACCATGCTTTAAGTTGTTTATATATTATTTATTTAAAAAATATATATTAATTTAATATTATTTTTATTGTGATGGGATCTCTGCATCTTCTTCTTCATTTTTTTTTTGGATAAAGAATTAAAAATAATTATAGGAGTTTGGCAATTAGGATTAGAATATAAACGTGACAGAATGAATTATTATTTGACTTTTAAGCCATCAATATAATTTTTGAAGATGATACGAAATCGATTGTTGGCAACTCCATCATTTTAATAATCAATAGACTAAAATAATTAAATCGAGAATATGGTAGATGGCAAATTTAACCCGTAATTTTGATCGGATGAATATGGTTTTTTTTCAAACTGAAAATAAATGGGCATAGATTAGATATTAATAACTGTTTTCTTCATAAAAAAAAAGATAAATATTAATCTTATTTTTTAAGAAATAATAAATATTAATGAAAAATAACTTTAGTCCTTAGTATCAAAACATCTCCAAATTTACACCTGCACAAGTGTAAATTTACCTCTCCAAACATCTCTAAAAAAATTATACATCAAAACATCAATGACATTTTTAATGAACTCTTGCTATTATAAAAGAAAAGAACTCCTTTGAACAATATTCCAATCCAAAACTATTATTATTGTTATTTTGTTATTTGAATTCAACGTATTTGTGTAGGAATTCAAACCTTTAGGTCGGAGATATAGACCTTAATTGAATATATTTGTTTCAAGTACCCCAAGATAACCCATTTTCAAACACTTAAATTTCCAAGCACAAAATAATAATAATAATAATATTTTATTTGATTACACATTCGCATTCTCACTCAAATTCCAAAAACAACTACTAATTCTTAATTATTAAAATTTGACTTATATTTTAAAATATATTTTTAAAAGTAGGTAACAAAGAAATATATTAATTAATTTTCAAAAACAAAATAGTTATCAATTATCGAACGTTTTTCAAAATTGCAAGCTCTAAGGGTTTGGTGCTGGTTACCATCAAAACTTAAACTAAGAACTGATTATACCAAAGGCAGAGAAGTCCATGAATAAATAAATAATTGACCTCTCAAACACTGGCTGGCTGCTTCAAATTTATCTGTTACACTTGGGAAAGAAGCAAAATGAAAATTTATCTACACTCACCCATGAAGTATAGATAATCAACCATGCCTCCAGTGATGCAGCAGCTATAATCAGACTCGTGTTTTGATTCCGAAATCAAAATTTCTTCCTATTGAACTCCGCTGTAAGTTTCACCCAGCTTGGACCTCATCTAACTGATCTCCCACCCATCTCTATCTCTGCCAGAAGATCATATTAATTCACACATCCATTGAATGAAAAAAATAACACATTTGAGGCAGAATCTATATATATATATATGTTTGACATCAGAATAAGATCGAGAGGTTTACCAATGTACACATTGCCGACTAATCCACTTTGATAACTTGCAAGAGCAACAAAACTAAGACTCATCACCTCTGGGTACTTGCAAGAGTGGAGGTATACACATGGTTCAAAATGCTAGATCAAAACGATTTATAGCACGGTCAAAAGTACTTGCCAAATATAGCATCTTTCGGGGCTGATGAAGCTCATCTAGATATCAGCTTGCTCTTGAGTTTTCTTAACTCCTCTTCTTGTTGCTAGAAATAAATAAATAAAACAAGTACAAGTTCAGAAAAATAGAAAACTCAATTATAACACTGCATGGTTTAAGTTCAATGGAATGAAATTTAGACCTTAAACAATTTTTTGCAGGCAAGCTCTGATCTTTCTTCTAGTAAACACCATTCCATGGCCATGTCATATTCTACCGTGTTCGGCTGAGAACAATGCGAGGTTGACACAGCATCTTTCTGGGAATTAACCAAAAATAAATGAATAATGAATAAATGGGGGATTGAATAGACAGGAGCGCAATCTGTGTATTTAAGAAAGATAGGCAGGCGTTACCATCTCACGTTGCATCTGATGTCTAAGCTTATCGATACTGTGATGCCCAAAAAAAGTTTGTTTCTTTGCCGGGAAATGGGGAGTTGCAAAGCTACCAACAAGAGCCCTGGAAAATTTTAAGGAAAAAAATTAGCTGGGAATAGTTATTCAACGTGCATAAACCTCAAGTCAGTAGGGATTAAATTGGGTTGGGTTGGGGTCGGGTGGGAGGTGAAAACTATCTTTAAACCTCTTTGATCTGCCAAAGCAAACACGTACAACTTCAAAGGGTGTTTACCAATATAAAGGAATAAAACAGTAGATCTCAGAGAACCAATGGAATATAATATGTGGTCTGAAGGTAACCGCATATTCTTCCCAGAGGACCAGTGGAATATAATATATGGTCTGAAGGTAACAGCATACTATATGGAACGCAAGCTTACCTCCCATTTGAGAGTACTAAGCAACCTTCATCTAGTTTTCTAACCACTTTCTCTGCTGCTTCCTTGGTTTTGAATACAACATAAGCTTGACCTACAAAAAATATGGGTAACAAAATTCTCAAGGAACTCGAACACTAACAATTGAAAAGAAACATGCTCAATCATTTCATGATTATATGGAAGGGGAGTTCGGAGAATGCCCTAAGCTCATACCTATGTGAGGCATAGAATATGCAGTACGCTGAACCATCTTTGCTGTGCAACTCTCACTGAAGGCATGCCACACGATATCCTGGAACGTTGTACAGGAAGTGAGGGATATTGGACTAAGATGTATAATTAAAGTGATTTTTTAATGGTAGTTGATTATTATTAATTTTTTTGTTTATATTCGTGAGTGTCTGGGCCAGCTTGCCCGCACCTCGACTAATCTCACGAGACAGCCGCCTGACCCTACAACATTTGGTGCCGGAAAGCACATAAGAATTAATTTCTAAGGTAGGTAGCCATCATGGGTTTGAACTCATTCTCTCTCAATTTTTGCTAGGCCCTTTGAACCCATGAGCCACCAAATGGTAGTTGAAATAGTCAAGAAAATAAAATAATAATGCAATACAGTAGAGCATATCACATCAAATAATCAAGGCGAAAATTTTATTATTACCTCCACTTCACCTGAAGTGTAAGCTGGATCCAAGTTTTGAATCAGAACAAGTGTTCCTTGCTCATGTGCAGTTTTCATTCTTTCTTCCCAAGGCTAGCATAGAGATAATCAGCTAAATTGGTTAGAATAATTATCAATAAACCTTAGAAAGAGCAAGATAAGTGTCTCAAGAAATGACCACGTGATGGATCTTTTTAGGTAAGAAATCAAAAACATTTTCATCAAAATAATGAAAATAGAGATACAAAAAGGAGAACAAAGCCTCAAGCAAACCATTGGAAGATTACAAAAGCTGTTTTAATTGGCACATACATTCAAACAATTGTAATTACAAAAAGTGGATATAGTTTGCACCAGCCACCGAGTAAGGGCTAGAAAAACCTATCTCAGACAATTTCCTCTTTGGAAGATTCTTCTATTTCTCTCAAGTAATAAAGACAAAATGTAGGCTATCATGATATTGCACCACATAATTTTTCTTTCTTTTCTCAATTAATGGGAGAGTATAATGCTTTGCATATCTTTTCAGCAAAAACAACTCTAAATGGCAGGGAAGGTGGAATAATCTAAACACTGCTCAGGAACCTTTAAATACAAGTTGAAGGATCGGTACTTGAGCTCACAACTTGATTTGAACTGATGTGGTTGATTTTTAGAGGCGATATTAGGATGGGAAGGAGGTCCAGCCTTTTCTATCAACACGTACCGTAAAGGGACCTCGTTTCTTCTTCCCTTCGTGAATATTCAAAGATTTTACTAGAAAACCCCTTTCTTGTTTGAAGATTTTGCCACCCAAAACACATGGTCATTACTTTTCAACTCTTGAGAGAACGTATGGTTAAGGAAAATGTTGAAGATGGTGACGAAGCAACTATCTAACCAAACAACCCCAATGAAGTGAAAAGAAGAAGGTAATATCCCTACCTCAATCTAAGCTCCTAGTTCTAATTCCTCCAAAACTCGTATCTACTTCTATGGAGAGAATCTTACTTTCAATTTGCACGGATATCCTCTTATAGTTCTAATTGCCTTTTCACTCAATCTTTAAATCACCCGTCTTCTCAACCCTCCTTACTTTTCTGAAATCTTTTCTGTGCTCCACATCAAAAAGAAAAGGGAGTAGATGTCTAGAATCAAGACTATCTAAATCTTAGACTTGGAAATAAATAGAATGACTAAATGAATGTGTTGAAACAGCAGAGAGGACAAATGAGTCCCTGGGAAGAATTGCAGTTAAAACAAAGATTTAGATAATTTAAAAGGATTTGACATTAAAAAAAATCAATAATAAAATGATGAGCTGCTAGAGCTTTTCTGTGGGCATTTGGAAAGAAAAAGAATAAAATAAAATAAAATTCAACAACACTTCGACTCTGCATGCTGTCTTTTGGCCCCTTACGTTGATAATGAATCATATTATCGTTTCTTATCCAAACAAATAAATAAAAGATGATGAGTAACAGAAGTGAGAGATTGACTTACAAGTCCCTTGAACCATCTGCTTCTATCCTGTCCAAACGTTGAAAATCATAACAATCAGAACCCTTAAAAACTCATCTCAAATAGAATTATTGTACCAAAATAAATAAGAGGAGATATCAGGCCATGGTAAAAAGATCCATATTCCACTAATGTTTGCCATAATAATCCATATTCAACCTAATAAACATGGAACTTTCGAGAATATTGAATTGTATCATGTAAGCCTTAAAATTTGGCTGAACAAGGGAGAAAAAGATAGGGCCAAAGTCAAGAGAGATAATTCCAGTAATAACCAACCACTAACATGACCCAAATGCAGTGCTACAGTGCATGTACAAAATTCAATTTATGCAGGCTAATGCAAAAAGATCCATATTTCACTACTGTTTTCCAAAGTATATAGGCCGTTAAATTAACATGGAACTTTCAAGGGAAAAAAAATGCATCATGAAAACCTTAATATTAGTTTAACACGGAAGAAAAAGATACTGACAAAGACATGAGAAATAATTCTAGCAATAACCAACCACCAGTGCTGCAGTGCATGAACAAGATGCAATTTGTGCAAATAAGCAACAACAAACTGAATGAGATAAACGTCAAGTGTCCCATAATATGAAATATTTCATATCTGCTACTTCTGAAGGTCAAATGACTGCAAGGATTATGCTATTTTATGTTTCCCACTTAAGAGTCAATTAGATTATAAGACCATAGTAGTAAAAAGTGAAACAAAAATACTAGAAAATTAGAAATACAACTTACAGCATCTGGCCTTCTGGTAACCTCCACAGTTTGACCATCTATTTTGGCACTCTTGTCTGAAGATATTTGGGAAGGGGATTTTATATTCGTGCCATTAAAAACCTTTGGTGGCTTCTCATCAAGCTTAGGCTTCTTTATAAGGCCGTCTTTTGTTCCATGATAATCTTTTACATTTTTGGTTTTGGAAGCATCTTCAGAAACAATACTCTTAGGTGCGGAAGCCTGTGTATCACTATTATTGCGATTAAGACCGAACTTTTGAACGTTGTTCTTGGCCTTGCCAGGAGATGACTGAATAGAAGTATCTAGCTTTGCCCTCTTAGCTGGCCTATGTTCAACTTCGGCAGAGCCCTTGGGACTTCTAACTCTATCTTCAAACTCAACATCCTTAG
Source organism: Momordica charantia (assembly GCF_013281855.1). Lineage (NCBI taxonomy): Eukaryota > Viridiplantae > Streptophyta > Magnoliopsida > Cucurbitales > Cucurbitaceae > Momordica > Momordica charantia. Next base: position 4,264,342 of record NW_028275159.1, read on the forward strand.
CTAGCGCTTTGACATCTTTACCAGCTATCTCGTTAGGATCGATTTTAAGCCTTGGAGAGACCTTATCACCTAAGATGTTTTCTTCTTTGCTACTAGTGTTAGCCATTCCATGTCCTCCATCACTTGCACAAGCAGTAGACTTCTCTTCATTGGAGGATTTCTGTGTAGGCAGAGAAACCTTCAAATCAACATTTTCCTCTGTGGACTTCTCGACAGAGCTTTCATGCTTCTCTAAAGTTAATTCTCCATTTGGAGTGTTCTGTTGAGAGGGATCATCAAATTCAGTATTTACAATTGTACCGCCACTTGCATCTTTCCCATCCTTATCAGTCCTGTTAACATCCTTTGAACTATCTACTCTATTAAGTAAAAATTTAACTGCGACAGAAAAAGAAACAATCAGTTTTGAGATCAGATCATAACAAGCCAACCAAGAGTTAAATTATTGAGATTTTTTTTTCCTTTTTTGGGAAACTGAAATCAAACCTTCTATTCCAGCAATTTTTCCACACATGTCATTGCAGACCTCTTGTTTTCCAACATCAAATGTACGAGAAAAGACAAAATCAGCCTTTTTGAGAACTTCATCTGAAGGTCGTGGATTTCTGCTGTCATTGGAAATGCAGAGAACGTTGCACTTTCCAGCAATCACTTCCTAGTTTGAGACAAGAAATATCCTCAAATAAGCTATTTTGAAACAAAAGAACAAAGAAATGAACATAGCCCATTCCTTCACTAATATTTTTTTTTAAATAAACCAACTTTCATTGAGATAAAATGAAAGAAAGCCAAGGACAAGAGGACCCAGGACCCAAAAAAATAAAAATTTCATGAAGTACACAATTGCAAAAACAGACTCCAGTTCAAAAGGAGGGAAAAAGGACAATCACAAAATTCCTTAGTACCAATACCAAAACCCAAAAAAAGGCACTTAACCTAGCCAACACCCAAACCTCTTCCGAAGAGCTCTCCACATTTCCAAAGACCTCCTACTTCTCTCAAGTCAAATGTTCCATAAGACTGGAAAGAAAGCAATGTATCAAAGAGTCATTCCTCCATCTTGAAAGGAAGGATGGTACAATACTCCTGCCATTATAGCCCAACACGATATTTTAGTAGCCATATGAACTCATAAAGCCTCCATAAAGTTGTCTCAAACCACCAACAAACTGACAATCCCGCAAAATATGCTCCAAACTTCTCAAGGCCTTCTTATGCACATTGCACACTGGGCCCACAAAAGAATAGAAGACAATCTCTAAATATGGTCAATGGATTTAGACCAAGAGAAGAATTTGACTTACTTGGGAATTTAAACCTCTAGAGCATGGAAACAAAGAAGAAGGTCCCACACAAAAGGGAGAAAAACGAGCCACACGAAGACTTCCTAGAAGGGCTATGGGACCATAAAATTACATCCTTGGCACCCGGGCAAGGGAAAATATCGGCCAGCAGAGAAAGCAATAAATAATCATCTAAGGATTTGTAACCCCTAAAATTTAATAATGATAGAAGCCACGGGACAAACTTAGGCGAGGACAAATGAAAGAGACGAGGGAAAAGATAATGGATGGGGCTACCACTCAAGGATAAAATTAAGAAGTGATACACAAAGCTACCAGAGATGAAGGTTGAGCACAATCCTAACATAAGCTCATTACCATCGTTTCGATAAGACTGTAATTTTATCTGAACTTACTCGTTTGATAATTTTTACCAATGACCTGTAATAACAAATTAAACACGTTCGGCAAAAAAGGTAACAAATCAAGAGAAATAGAATGTCTCAAAATAATAGTAAAGATAAAAGCTAAGAATTACCAAAGGATTAACATTGGCAAGGCCAACACCTTCACCAGATGCCAAAAATAATTCGTTATCCGGTGTGTCTTCAGCTCCAAGATAATTAAGAATCTCACAAGGTCGAAAAAACCAAAGGATTTTTACTTTCTTTGTCTTATCAGGATTCTGCCACATTTTAAGAATTTTTCCAATATAAGGCTCTGGTTCACCTTCCTTATATAGGTAGACAGAGTCGTAAAGAAAATATTCTACGCCGTCATAAGTACAAGATTCATAAAAGGTCACATCCTTCTTCTTCCCACCAATTGCTTTCCTTTTGCCCCATCGAAATTCAATGTTCTCCACTTGCTCTGGTTCTACCATAATACCAAAGCAGACCTCCCACAAGAAAAACTGCAGCTGGAACCAAATAAAAATACTATTTAGTTTAGCACTTTGAAAATTAAAACAGAAATGCCAACATGAATATTGATTAACTAGTTTTTGAGATAATTTCGTAAACAGTACTAGGATATAAAGCATACAAGCACAAATAGGCTCCATATTGATTAGTTGAATAAAACATGTACATTGAACCTAACTAGGTTGCACAAGAAGAGAGAGATTACAACCCAACGGAAAATAATAACCCTACAAATTAGAAAGTTGCGAAAGAAACAGAGCGAGCAATTCAATTTCAATTTTGTTTCAAGCATACCCCGAGACCTACCAAGAGAACTAATTTAACTTGAAGAAACAGAAATTCCAAGTCCCGGCCACGGATGAACTGATATTAAAGTATTCGACCAATAATTAAAAATAAAAGTAAAAGAATTCCGAATAAAGAATTTTGAACTCAAGACTCCAAGGCCGAGTGTTTCTTCCAGCATCCGAAATACATAAACCAGCCCGACATTCATCAATCATTCCAAAACTAGTCTAGCCCTAACTTCAAAATCCGTAAAAAAAAAAAAAAAGATATTGTCACCACGATGATGAACAAAACTTTTACAATAAGAAACAGATAGAATCGTCTCGATACCTGAAAGTGATCATGAAAGGCTAATGAGTGTCCGAAGAACAATGGGGAAGGCTGGGAACTCGGGAAAACCGAAATTTGGAGGGAAACTTGCTCAAGAAGTAGAACCCAGCATAAAACCCTAATCACAAATTCGCAAGTGCCCGCTGAGGCTCGTTTCCGCTAATCTGCGTCGTGGCGCGTGAGGCGCGTGCAGCACTGGTGCCTTTAAAATTCTTTCGATATGGAACCAAAGAATATTTGGGCATATTTTCTTACTGTAATCAAAATATAAGGAATCTGTAATAAAATCAATCCAACTGAGATTTTTTTTCTAATTTATTTGTTATTTGCTATAAATTTTCTGAGATAATAAAAATAGGAATCCGTTTATAACTATTAATGAAATACTCTTTCTCATTTTTAGTTAATTACAATTATAAATATATTAATTAAAAATATGCTAATATTTTTTTATTAAAATAATAATTAGTTTTAATTTATTTTATTTTACTAATCACAATGATTCCTATTTTAAAAATTTTATTGATATTAGTTAATAATATTAAAGTGAAATTAAATAATTGGTAAACTAAACAGAAAATCCGTGATACTCCATAACAACATCAAACCCAATAATAGAGGTTATATACTTTTTTATTTAAACAAAAATTATTTGCAAATTAAATAAATAAATAAACCGTAAAATTGAAAAAAAAATATTAATGAATGAGAATATAATTTTGAGATTTTTTTTTAATATTAATGACATTATTAATTTTTCAAGAGTCTAAGACGAGTGATTCATGTATCGCACCGATTAATAACATTCTTACGTTTTAGTAAATACGAAATGAATTTTCATTCTCATTCACATGAAAGTTTAGTAACATATCGAAGATGGCATAACGTTTACTATTAAATTATTATTTTTAGTACTTTGCTCTGTATCCACGTCTTTTTGCTCAACAAGCGTGTGCTTCTCGATATATAATACAACATTCATATTCAAACAACTCATTTAAGGTACATTGTGTTTGGGTATTTTCTTACCAAATCGTCCTTGCATTCATCCCTTTCTCCTTTTTATTTTTATTTTTGAACATATAAGCAATACTTATGTACCAACCATTTGACATGCAGGAGATATAAATTCACAAAAATAAATATTTATCATATATTTTAAAAAATGAAACAAATTTATAACTAGTAGCAAAATAAGTGCTTCGTCTAACTATTTTGTTTAATATATTATACATTCAATATTTAATATTTTGTTTAAAATCTCACTTAAACGTAAAAGCAGTTTAAGAATTATACTCAATTTAACTACGTTTGATAAATATTTTATTTTTTTCTTCGTTTTTAAAAATTAAACTTATAAACACTATTTTCATCTATGTATTTCTATGTTTCGTTATATACTTTTTAAAAATGTTTTCAAAAGTCTAAACTAAATTTAAAAAACTAAAAAAAAAATTCAATAGGTTAAGAATTTAAATGTGTTTTTAAGAAAGGTTAAAATATAATTAAAAAAATGTGAAGAAAGTACGTATCGTTTTTAAAAACATAAAATTAAGAATGAAATAATTATCAAATAGACCGTAATCAAGTACATACCAACTTTGAAGGCAAATGTGAGTAAAAATCGAGGTTCCATTTGAAAGAGATGAATAAAGGCTTAAAATAGGAAGGAAAATGATGCTTTGTGTTTTCAAGAAAATGAGTTCAAAACTTCATGACGACAACCTACTTTAGAAATTAATTTTTATGTGTTTTTCGATACCAAATGTTGTAAAAACTATATATTTTCACTTTTCTATTCACTTGTTTGGTTCCTCGCGTGCGAGATGCTCGTTAGTTCTACGGTTGCTCGTGACTGGTAAATCTTCCAACCCTGTTAAGGATCCACATTGAAAAGAAAATAGACTACTCCTCTAAAGGGTAATATGGTATTAAAATCCAAAACGCTCAAACAAGCAATTGGTCAAAAAATGGGATCCGACCAAGATCGACGAGCCAAAAGAGCCACGACCTTGAGAGGATATGTTAAGGAACCCACATTGAAAATAAAATGAACTACTCTTCTCATTACCAATTGGTTTTGAGATTGAATCCATGAATATTAATAGACTCTCAAGTATCCGTAGCCCAACTATAACTCTAAAGGGTAAAACGAGAGTCCGCGAGCCTCATATATCGGTCAGTGAGGTACCCCGATGGAGATACGAGACTCAATTTAACTGCTACCTACTCACTAACAATGAAATGAGTAGATGGCTTTTTCATTAGTAACTCATGGAGCTGCACACAAGCTAATTGGAACACTCACAAATATTAAAAAAAGATGAAATTGTGCGTGTACTAAAAGACGTGGAAAATGGGTTATAAGATGTATAAAGAGAGGAAAAACAAATGGGAGAAGAGGGAAAGCAATACATACTAGTATAGTAATTCCCAACTGTCTCCACCCAACCAACTTAAATGGGCTATTTATGTCGCATGGGACAGTATTCAGAAATGTTCATACATCCTACTTTTCGTTTAAATACTATTTTTTTTATTAGTACAATAATCCGACAATTTTAAATACTATTTTAATTCTTTTTTTTATTTCGATTTCTTTTTGTCTATATATTTTTAAAATATTCATTTAGGTCTCTATTTTGATCATTCATTTTCATTTTCGTCTCATTTGCTAAATTAAAATTGTAATATGATATTGCATTCACTAAATCTCTTGAAATATAGTCAAAGTGAATCCCTTGAAATATAGTCATAAATTTATATTATAGGATCTCATTGTATATAAAGTTTATGTTAAAATTTTGTAAATAGAGACTAAAATGATCATTTTTAAAAATATAGGAACCAAAATGGATGTTTTTGAAATTGTAGAGATTAAAATGAATAAAAGTCTAAAGTATAAAAACTAAAATGAATCAAACTTGAAATTAGAGGAATCAAAGTAGTATCTAAATCTAAGTGGTTGTAGCAAGTTTTATCATTTCAAACATTTTTTTAACCTTCTAGTCTCATTTTCTTTTTCTAAAAAAATAATAAAAAACCACAAACTAAATAAATAATAAAAAATCACAAACTAAATAAATAAATATATATATATATATGGATAAAGAATTAAACCATCCATCAGATGTCAACAACATGATATGATAAAGACGTATAATTCATTTCTTTAAAGTCTTTAAGTTCAAATTCTAATACACACCTTTATTGTACTAAAAAAACATCAATTTGAGAGATGATAATAATTTATTTTATTAATTTGAACTATATCTTTGATTGACAATTATTTTCATTCGTATAAGAAATGAATGAGAAATAAATTTCGACTTTATATAAAATAATAATAATAATAATAATAAAATAAAATTTGACAAGTAGATGCAAAATTTCCTTTTATTTATATAATCTTTCAATTCTAAAATAGAAGGGAGGGCATTGGAAGGAAAGCTTTAAAATCTTTATTTTCCACATAAAATTTTAAATTAAGACCAACGAGGAGGTAATTGTCCCTCCTTCCTTAACTTTACCCCTTGTTAGATTTTGTTGTATCTATCAGTATCAGGTGGAAAAGATAAACAGTAATTTAATTAATAGAAATTATTTACCAATAAAACGAAAATTGTGACAAGTAACATATTTTAATATTAATAATTACATTAATACCAGAAATCAATATAAAATAAGAGTTAATATAGAATAGTTTAGCAATAACTGACATCTACGATCCTTTCCTTAAAGTTCGAGGTTCAAACTTTCATACCCCAGTTATTTAATGTACCAAAAGAAATACAAAATAAGAGAAAGAGAAGATATGTATTATTACATGTAACTCACAAGTATTACAACCTTATAAAAGTACTGTAAAATACTACTATCACAGGAAAACCAACATTTAAAATTACATCAAAGTCACCTGATAAAATAGTGTCATTTATGATAATAGTATTTAAAGAAAAGTATTTTGTTTACTTGTAACCCATATAGCATGTGGACAAGTGCTATAGTTTTTTCTTTTATTCCTATATTTTGAAGAACAATAATACTAAGTGTTGATTTGGTCAACCCATGTTTTCGATATTGACCACCGTTAAAAATTGGACAGGTTTGTGTCGACCATCAACACTTAAATATTATTTAATTCTAATTTGAGACCCACACGACATGGTCTTGTGGGAGGAAGTGGCAAACAGGGACGGTTCCGGGCTTCACCTTCAGAACTTGGAAGGCCAAATGCTTCGGGTTCCAAGCCGACGTGTCGGTGTGACAAACTGCCACGGCATCAACTCTCGTCCCGTCAGCACCGACCAAACTAACCTTGTAAGCTCGCGTGTGCTGTGTGGCGTGGCAGTAAAATACAGCGTATGGGTAGCTTTGCTTGTGGCAGACAACAGCTTTGTCGTGCACCGATTTCTTCGCCACACCCGAAACCGTAAACTCTTGCAAATTCGTGTCTTTCTCGACTTGTGTCGAGATCGCCGTCACCTTATTTCCCAGCTTAGAAATACTAAAGTCGACCATAGACTCCAACGATGTAGCGCAATACTTGTCTTCTCCGACCATATTGGGTGCTTCGCATTCCTTGATCGTCCTCTCGATCAACTCGGCTTCTAAAGTCGTGGGTTTGACTGAGAATTGGTCGAAGATTTGGGGAAGTTTATGAGACGAGAAGGGTAAATTTTTGGCGACCTGATGGGGTAAAAAAGTGGATTCTGGCAGTGAAGTTTTGGGGAAATGGAGGGTGAGTTTTGTGGCCGGGCGTAGATTTTTTTCCAAGAAGAAGAGAGCTACGTTGGGGTCGTCATGAAGTTGGTCTTCTGTTGCTGCATAAATATAATCGAAGGGATTAGAGCCTGGCTTAACTCCAACGTACACTGGTTTCCCCTTGTGACCGGTGTGGACGTTGACACCTCCCTTGCCGACGCCGACGGAGGTGCCGCCGGGCTTTCCTTTTGGGGCATGCACGTTAACCCCGCCTTTTCCGACATTCACTGAAGTACTTTTATCTTCTAGAAAGTCTGCAAAATAATGTTTCTAAACTTTACTTGAAAGAACAAATTAAAACTCCTTGAGACGACAAGCTTTACATATCATATATAACACTCAGAAAAATAGTAACACTTATCTTCTTGCCCGACCACACTTAAAAACTCGACCAACTCTTTGTTTTTTTAAACATACCAAATATATCTCTTTTTGCATTTCTTTCTCCTCGTATCAAAACTTTAATGGTGCGATGAGCGAAAACTAACTATGTTGTTGATAATAATCTCTTGTATATATATTTACCGGAACTAAGGAGATCTTTGATGGATTTCGGCATCGGAGTGTTTGGTAGCATAGAACTCCAATATTGTTCGGCCGAGAGAGTGGCATGACTAACCACGGACGCAACCTACAACATATAAATGAAAACCACCACGATTCACCATTATAGAAAAAAAGAACCAACTTGTTGTAGTGTAGGTTACTTATAATTAACTCGAATCAAGTACATGAAAAAACTTACGGAGATGAAGGCAAATGTGAGCAGAAAACGAGGTTCCATTGAAAGAGATGAAAAAGAGGCTCAAAATGGTGAAGGAAAATGAAGCTTTGATTTGTTCCAAAAGATATGGAAAATGGGTGGCGAATGTGAGATTTATAAGGAGAGAAAAAACAAATGACAGAAGAGGGGAAAGCAACGTTTGTGAAAATGGGGATATTTCATAATACTAGTAACTTCCAACTGCCTGCGCCTCACCCACTTAAATGGGCTATTATTGTCCTATGGGACAGGGGGATTGAACACGAATCAGAAACCGTCCACTCACGTTATTAGATTCTATTGCGAATTCCGAAGCTCCAAAGCTCAAAACATCCAAGCTATGGCCTGCCTTAATAGAATTCATATCTCCTCCGTCTTGGAACTCCCAACCAAATTCCGGATGAATGGAAATAGAAAATGATCAAACATCACAAGTAGGGTAGATCCTGAGAGCACATATTCGTGCAATGTAATGATAATTGGCCTTCTATCATCTTTGAGAGCATAAAATCCCGTTTGATAATTTTTTTTAAAATACTATTTTGATTATTGTAGTTTGAAATTTGGTTCGTTTTATGTCCATGTACTTTTAAAATATCCATTTTTGTTTCTATACTTTTACAAAAATCGTACTTTATACTCGAAACTTACTGTATATTGTAAGTTTCATCATAGATCTATTCTAAAATTACAAATGGTGTCAATTAGCGTTGAGTTAGACTCGCTTTGACAAAATAAAATTATATGTATTTATCTATTTAAAATAAAATTCTAAACTATAATGGACACGTTACCGTACAATAATAAAAGTGTGAAAATATAATCCACACGTCACCATACATCAATAAAGTGTGAATATCTTCTCCGGAATTTACAGTACTGGCCCTACAAAAATTTAATCCAACCAGTTTGTGCCGCGTTTTCTGTTCCTAACCAAGATTTATAATGCACCAAAAACTCTGAACTCCAAACTCCAATCAGCTTCTGCCACGTGCTATATTCACAAACTTCCCGGATAGCAAATGTCAGAGTTTATAGGCTACGCCCGTCTGCACTCTGCCACCAATGTACCAATGGCAATACCGATACCTTGTGCAACATTTAAATAGGTTGATCTAAGTTCAAACATAGCCGAAAAATCGAGTAGACTGATTTCGGTTGAACCGAAGTTGATTGGTCAGTTTATAGAATTTATGATTGGTCGGTTCTGAATTTTTAGAACAAACAGCTGGTTGATCGATTCCCATGAACCATCAAGAGCCCGATCGATTTTGGTTTATATACACGTACATACATGTATACGGCTTGATTCGTACTATAAATTTTGTTTATTTTAGATCCTATACTTTCAAAATTTTTGTTTTGGTCCATCTACTTTTGAAAAGTGATCATTTTGATATGTATTTATAAAATTCTAACATAAATTTTATACTTAATTGAAACTCTTTAATACAAATTTATTGCTACATTCCAATAAATTTTAGGAATAAAATATCATGTTAAAATTGTGACTAAAATGAATTAGATAAGAGTTAAAATAAATGAATCAAACAAATCAAATTTTAAAAGTACAACAACCAAAACGAAAATTTCAAAAGTAGAATATTTAAACCTAAACACGTCAAATGTTTTATAATTTAAGTTTTTAATTTGAATATGTATATAATATTAAAATATTTTTATGTATTTTAAAATATGTCATCTATTTTTAAAATTTTCAAATATAACATATTCAGATAACTAGTATATCAATAGTATATCAAACACTCATAACAGTATATTAGATATATATCACATATATATTACACAGACACTCATAACGATAGTATATCAAATGTACATCACATATATATTGCAAGTATATCAGATATATTACACATGTATTACATATGTGTATCATTTGAATAAAGTTGTCTTTTAAAATTTGACATTTTTTTTTAAATGCTATATTTAAAAAACTAAGGGTGATTGCTATTTTGCTAATTTTACTAAATGTGTTTGCTATAAATTGCTATTTCAATTAACTGGGTTAATAAATATTTAATTATCTGAGTTTTTTGTTTTAAAAAACAAAAACCTATAAAATAATTATCAATTGTTTTTTTTAATACTTTATCCAAAAAAACAAAAAAAGAAAGAAAAAGGAAAAAGAATAGTAAAGAGGAGTGCATAATTATTAATTATTTAACCATGAATTCAAAAGCGATCGTGGAGCAATTAATTGCATTTGTTTGAAATTTAATTATGTAACAAACAACTGCCATATTATCACTGATAAGGCAGGCGCAGGATGGGTCTTTTCCGACTTCTCTATATCCAGCTTGCCTTTACTATTTCTAGTTGCTGGCCCATTCCCAATTTTAATTATCCAAATATTTCCACCCTCCTTCCAAATTCTAAACTTATAATTTACTCTATTGTACCACCACTAAAATTTTTACATATATTTATTGTTTTTTAACAAATAAAAAATATCTCTTATTCTCTCTCTTTCGTTGATTTCTCCCCCACGTCAACAATAGTATCCAACTAAATACGGAAAATACTCAATTCTTTATAAAGACATATATAGTTATGACCACTACTAAAAAATTTACAACTTCTATTCATGACCTTTTGGTATAGATGTCTTAACCATTTGAGCTATGCTCGGTTTGACACAAATTTTCAACTTTTATTGTCTTAAATGTCCTAATAATTTATAGTCTAAAGTGATGTCAACTCTCTAAGTATCATTTATCATTAACTAATTTTAAATTATTTTTAGAATGATATAACTAAAAACGGTTAAAATAAAAAGAACTAATTAAATCTTTTTAAAACACTATGAACTAAATTGAAAAGAAAGAAACCAAAAAAACTAGAGACTAAAACATGTCAAGTATTGAATCATGAAGGTCAATTTAGGAATTTAGTATTTTGAATTTTTAGATTTCGTTGCAATTTTAATATTTTGTTTTTTGTTTTAGATTATTACAATTTATAATTGTAATTTTTATAAAATGCGAGAATTTGATTATTTAGGAGGCTACTAATGATCCTCAAGAGGATGTGACTTCGATTTGGTAGAAAGACTCCAAGTTTGTACTAAGAAAAATCAGTTGATTGGGCAAAGATCTCCAAACAACCTCACTATACACGACATATTACAAACAAGGCTCAATTTCTTGTAAAGAAGCCAAAGGTTTTGGACGGGAATAACGTAATCCCCAACTGGAATAAATGGGACCCACTTGCTCCAACAGCGAGTAGCGAATAGACATCTCCAAACAGCAAACTGAGAAGACTTTCCACCAATCTTCCATTCTATTTCCTGTTTTTGAAGTTATGGCGGAGACATGATGCAGATGGTGCAACTAAAAAGCCATTCTTTCCACCATTGTTGACTTTGTAAGCTCTTCAAAATTCACGTCTTCTGTCAAAACAGCTTAGCCTCTTGAATATAATACAAGATAGAATACTCAAAAAACCAAATTCGGGTCGAGAACAAGCATTTCGATTTGTGTCGGGAAACATCTGCAAGCTGTAACATTCGAAAAGAAAATCAGAAGTTGTTGCTAATTTTCAAAAACTCGAACTTAAGAGGACCTTTATTTAGATATCATGTTGCTAATTTATGTATTGTAAACAGGAAGGTAATCGATACCACGTCTACCTGGTTGATTCGGGCAGGTGAAGCTGTAAAGTATTTGTTCAATGCTTGAGCCAGTAGTTCCTCAGCTGAGAAATATGCAGAAGAATTTCGTCCCGACCTTGATGGGTGACACTGCTAGTCATGATCCATGGCGGAGTGGTTCGGAAGAAACCGCTGATCAATTCCTGAAAGTCGCTCACATTTTCTTCTGGTCTTTTTCCACCGTTCTTTTTCTTCTTCCGTTTGTCGCATTTCGTGAATATTATCGTCATTGGAATCTGAAAGAAGCCATTCCATGTCAAATTTTCTTGAAAACCAAGGCATGTGAATTCAATGAAACGCTACAATTCTACTGTACATTATTGACAGGAGATGAGCCTTCAAAAGGTCTTTCTTCCGTTAAAAATACCCCTACGAAAGACACCTTGAGCGAAATAGCCCGGAGGAGGAGTGTATTTGGCATGTTGTTATTTTATTATTATTACTATTATTTTGTTTGTAAGAAACCGAACTTTCATTGAAAAAATGAAAAAGCATATAAAGACAAGCGACTCCGGTCCAAAAAAATAACACCCAGTTGATAATTAAAAAACTCTGACTCCAAACATAATAAACTCCCAAACATACTCCCTGAATCTCCCCTTCCTAAATTTTTTTCTCTTTGTTTCTCCGGCCAAATTCCTCACAAGCTAATTTGGCACGCTGTTATTAAAAGCAAGGGGAACGGGTTTGTTTCGGGTGGTTCACAAATGATACCGAGCGCTATTGTGCAAGTCCTTGGAAAGTGATCTCCAAATGTCTCACTCTCGACTTCTAAAACTTGATAAAGGGATTATGAAGAGAACAAGTGATATACAATCAGATGTTTCATTTTTATCATTATTCCAACAAACAAAGAGAATATTACCTGATTCTGACCCAACCAACTAGCATAGTCTAAATCAATTTGTTTGGCAGGAATGCTTGCATCTATAAGAAGGAAAACGGAAACCAACGTGGACCGCTTTAGAAAATAGTCCTTGGTAAACTTGTTCCAGTCGGTTCGGAGGTCCTGTGGTGCAGCTGCATAACTACAAAAGAAAGGAACAAACTAGTGCCATTGACATTTATGCATATGAAAGTATCACGTATGAATGAATAAAGGCAGAGGAAGAACTCGAATTCCCACCACAGAGCAAATCACTTAGCTGCAAGTTAAAAGGTTAAGAAAGAATTTGACATCGACCCAACTTGGAGATAAGACTTACCCATATCCAGGCAAATCGACCAAGTACCAACTATCGTTAATTCGAAAATGATTTATGCACTGTGTCTTTCCTGCAAAGAAAGCCAAAAATGTTTATACCCACATCCAGCATTCTAATAGAAAAGTTGGGAGAGACTATAAGATTGCACTGATTAAAACTTTAAAAAACATTGACAGTAAGAGGGAGTTCTGACATTCGAGAGGTCTGAAGCTCTCGAAGACACCATTTCCGTGCCTAGACCCTCAGTCTCTATTCCTTACTACATAATACATATATATCCCTCTGGTATCCTAAGGTCTTGGCACAGTGGCAAGAGTTTAGGATATTGTCAACCACAATAAAAGTTCGAATCTTTATGTGTGTCATGGTTCCGTTAACCATCATGAGATGACTCAACTGGTCAATGAGAGCCAATGTAAATAGCAAAGGACTTAGAGGGAATGAGTTCAAACTATGGTGGTCACCTACCTAGGATTTAATATCCTACGAGATACTTGTCAACCAAATGTAGTAGGGTCAGGCAGTTGGCCCGTGATTAGTCGAGGTGCACGCAAGCTGGCCCGGACACACGGATTCCCAAAAAGAAAAAAATAAAAAAGATCCCTCACAATGGGGCCAGTAGCTGACATACACTTGTAATACAAATATAACCTTGACGCCTAACTAACTCGCTCGTTCCTTTTCCTGCCCTTTTTCTTCTGCCTCTCCTTACAAATTCTCATGGGAAAGAATGATCATTTATAACTACAGAGCCTTGATAAATTAAGAAAATAATGGACAGAGCTAAGTAATCAAACAAATATTTTATAAGGTAAAATAAATTGCATTACAGCACCATAGGATGTAAAACAATCATACATATAGAATCTTCAAGTAATGACTTATAAAGCTTTTACTAATGAAGCTAATTGGCCAGAAAGAATGAAACACATAAAGGGTCATTTAGTACCAATTTCGTTTTTAGTTTTCTGGATTTAAAACTTTTACCTGCTTCTTCACAATTTTCTTTCATATGTTTATCATGTCTCATAAAAACACATTAGAGAAAATAGTGTTTACAAACTTAATTTTCAAAATCAGAAGCAAAATGGTTATCAAGCTGGGCTAAGATTGTTCTTCTGTTCAGGCAATGTTGAAAGATTACCTTATATTTCCTTGTATAATCCTCTGGTTCTTTTATGCACATATTCATCTTGAACACAACACGAGAGTACATTAAAAACATCGCGAGAAAGAGAACTCTCGTGGATCACAAAACTAAACTGATGAAGGCTGGAATTGACCAGCGCGCACACGTCATCATTGAGTCAACAATTCATTTCTGCAGGTGGCCCCCATGAAGGAAGTTTGGAAACGATGAGTGTCAAACTATCGAACTTGAACAACTCTAAAGCAAGGTTACCGAACTAATTGCTAACGTTCGAATGGTAACTGCTTAACTGCATCCTCGCCTCATAGCATATTTTACGCCTCGAATCTCGAAGATACTCGCTATGTTGACACGAAGGAGGTATGCAAACATTTTGATTTAAGATTTTACTCTCTAGAATCCTATTGACAAAAGCTTTCGAGTTCTAACTCCTTATTTTGCAGGATTATTCACTATATTCGAGTGTGATTTTAATGTTTTGATCAATTTTTGGTTAGAACATAAACCATTATTTTCAGTGAATCTAACTGCTCACCTGGTTTCTTGGAGGTGAGAGCGAGCCGCTTTCGCCGAACGAGCGAGTTCAGAAGCGACGATTTCCCCACATTCGAGCGGCCAATAAGAGCAAATTCAGGAAGCCCATCAGAGGGGCAGTCCTCAGTTCTCACACTACTCTTCACAAAATCCGCCTCAGAAATCTGAGCATCCCTCGCGTACCGACCCAACACAATGTTCGACCCCTTCAAGATTCTCGGCCCCAAGGCGGCGCCGCCGCCGGAGATATCCGTATCCGGCGGCACAAATAGCTTCTCAGGGGAGATGGGCAGGTGGGTCTCTTCGGGATATTCAGAGAAATCGGTGATGGGAATTGGTTCGGAGGCCGTGAGAGTGGATTTGGGGGCGGGGAATGAAGTGGAGCTGAGAATGGGGGCTGCTGTTGCGGCGATAATGGGTTTAATGGGTTTTGTGAAGACGCTGAAATTGCGGTGGATTGGTGAGGAAAGAAGGGAAGGACTGATTTTAGAGAGATTAAAGAGAGCCATTTGTGAGCGCTTGCTCGTCTCTCTGTGGATTCTTTGAAGCTGGAAACGCCGTAGGTTCTGGTCGTGGCCATTTGCCACTGTCTGTGAACGAGTCGATAACGATTACGACTTGTCGTCCGAACGATAGTGAGACTACGACTTGTCGCTCTTGGTAAACAATATTTTTTCTCGTAAAAATTATATACTTTCAAAATCGTTTGCTAATCATTTTTGTTTTTTGTTTTTTATTTTTCTTGTTTTAGTTTCTTGTTTTTTATTTTTTTTATTTTTATTTTTTGTTTTTGGTTTTCTGTTTTTAAAAAACAAAAATCATATATATTTGATAATCCTTTTTCGTTTTTTGTTTTTAAAAAACAACACACCAAAACATGTTTGGTAATCATTTTTAGTTTTATGTTTTTAAAAAGTTAGAAAATTGAAAATACATACAGGACATTTTATGTAGGGTAGAGATGGTGTGGGTGCGAGTGAGGATGCTCTCCCTCATTATCGGGCTCCTGAAAATTGTTAGTATCCGTCTCCACCTTGTTCTTGATTCCGAGAGATGTTCTCCGATAAAAATTATCGGTTTTATAAATGTTTTTAATTATTTTTAGAATTTAAATACAAAAAAAGTGTAATATATATTAATTATTTAAATGGAATTGGGGACAGGTCGGGATGTGCATTTTCTATTTTTAGGACACGACCCTACGAAAATGTTTGTCTTCCCTAATGTAGAGACATGAAAATAGGGAGGTAAATAAACTTTTGGAAGATAAATTTTAGAGAGATAAATAAAAATATTTAGAAAAAAATAGTGAAAGAAAAAGTAAAGACAAAAAGAGAAAAATTTTAGAGAAAAAAATAAAGTCGAGAGGAAAATATATGTTAAAGAAAAAAAAAATTATAAAGAAAGAGAAAAATTAGAGTGGAAACAAATTTAGAGAGAAAAATAATATTCAAAATATAATTTTTATATAAAATAAATAAATACAAAGATAAATAAAAGTTACAGTAAAAGAAAATTGAACGAGAAAATAAAATATAATTTTTTGAAGAAAAAACAGATTATGGAGAGACATGAAAGTTATAAAATATGAAATTTTTTAGAGAAAAAAGTTAAGAAAAATATTAAATTTTTAGAGAGAGAAATGAAACTAGTTTGTTAGAAAAAAAATAAAAATATAGAAAAATTATGGAGTGAGACAAATAACGATAAATATTTAAAATATTAAATTTTTAAAGAGAGAAATTAAACTGATTTGTTAGAAAAAAATAAAATATAGAAAAATAATGGAGAGAAAATAAATATTCGAAATATGAAAATTTTACGGAAATAAAAATAAAATTTGGAGAGAGAAATTTAGAAATAAAAAAATTTTAGAATGAAAAATAAATTTTTTAAAGATAAATATGAGAAAAAAAAAAGTTAAGTATTAGGAGGAGAGAGATTTCGAAAAACAAAAACCTGTTAACGATTTTTTTTTTAAATTTACATAAAATTTCAAAATGATTTTTGAAAAAAAAAATAGAAAATTAGATGGGTTATTAAACCTCCCTATCTTTTAAAAATTAAAAACAAAAAACAAAAAATGAAATGATTATCACGAGCTTAACATTTTGGTTTCTTATTATTTCTAATAAACAAAAATATAGTTACATCTTATTTTTTATAATTCAACAGTGATAAATTTTTTTTTTATTCATATTCAAAGCAAAATTAAACACGGAAAGCAAAAAAAAAATTGATTGCGTTGTTTTTAAGTTTTATAAAAGTAAAATAAGACGTAAAGTATATGCTAATTATCGTCAAACTATGCTCGTTTTGGCATATGAATGGAATCTATTCGATTAAGTAAACTTGAAACAATAAATCGAAACAATAAATCGAAGACGAATTGCATATTCATGTGGTCTGTTTTCCGATTTTGCTTATAAATCCGAGGAAAAAAATCCGGGTTAAGTCCGAAAGAAATGAGATATTTTGTGGGATGGCAAACTTTCTTTGGGCTTAGTGCCCATCAACCAAACCACCTATGGGCCGAAAGCCCATCTTCATAATGGATCGGAAGGCCCAACAAGTTTCACCGGAAGTCGACGAGAAAAGAGAGAAGAAGTATTCTCTGCAGGCGCGTCTAGCATGCAATTGCATCTGCAAGTTCCGTCTTAGATTCACGAACTCCATAGCTAAGCCGGAATTGCGATCGTCCCGAGCCCCTCGTCGTTGAGATATTTCTCTCTGTATTGGACGGAACTGTACGTCAGCATAATTCTGGTCCGCCATGGCTCCGCCTGCTCAGTCTCACCGGACTCCGTCGCCGTCTCAACCATCGGGGTAGGTGGCAAATTATATCTCTCCCTCCAAATTTATGAACATTGTCAGTTTTTTGGATGATTTCGGATCATATATGTGCAATTCATTTCTGCTGATAACTTAGCTTAGGAGCTGTTTCATGATTGATATTTGAATGGTTTTACCATTTTCACTCTGGATTTGGAAGTTGTGGATCTGCTTAAGTTCGAAGTATGTTTCCCCCCCATTCCCTCATTCCTTCAGTTTTTTTCTTGACCACCGCATGCGGCCGATCGTTGAGCTTTTGTTGTATGCACGGCAGTATACGCATCATGTGTTCTATTGTAAAAGTTATAGCATCCGATGGGTAAATTCCTGATCAAATTGTTCGTATTGAAGTAATTCGCTATCCGCATGAAATTCTGTAGTTATACTGTTTTTGGTTCATCATCTTGGTATAATTTATTTGAACTTTTTAGTGGGTCGCTATGAAATTTGATTGAACGAGTCTCTTCTATCCTTGCTCACTAAAATGAAAATTCTGAAGGACCCCACTTTAAATTCGTTGAAGGTCTCATCAATAGATGTAGTAGTCCGGTGGATTTTCAATTTTGTAATTCACTGAATTCACTTTTATATTTGCTGCTATTTATCGCATTCAACCTAATTGTAATTTTATTGTCTTAACCAGAAAAAGCGAAGTAACTGATCTGAAATCACAGCTCCGGCAGCTTGCTGGAAGTAGAGCACCAGGTGTTGAAGATTCTAAGAGGGAGCTTTTCAAGAAAGTGATATCTTACATGACTATTGGGATCGATGTATCGTCTCTCTTTGGAGAGATGGTGATGTGCTCTGCTACATCCGACATTGTCCTCAAGAAAATGTGCTATCTATATGTTGGCAATTATGCCAAGGTCAATCCTGATCTTGCCCTGCTAACGATTAATTTCCTTCAGAGAGATTGCAAGGACGAGGACCCAATGATTAGAGGGCTTGCATTGAGGAGCTTATGTTCACTCCGTGTTGCAAATCTAGTCGAGTATCTAGTGGGGCCATTGGGGTCTGGCTTGAAGGATAGCAATAGTTACGTGAGAATGGTGGCAGTTACAGGGGTTTTAAAACTATATCATATATCTGCTTCAACATGCATAGATGCTGATTTTCCATCAACATTGAAGCATTTGATGCTTAATGATCGAGATACTCAGGTGATTTATTTGAATTATTTTAGCCAAGATTTTATTCTGCACTATTATGCACCGGTACCTCTATGTGGGTGTCGGTTTCTAATACTTTTTGTAATTACTCGTTAGGTGTAATTCTTTTGGATTAGATCTCTTGTTATAGGTGGATCCCTTTTTAGTGGGCTTGTTTTTTGTATGCCTCTTGTATATTCTTTCATTTTTCTCAATGAAATAGCAGTTTCTTGTAAATTTATTGTACTTCTAGTGTCAATGTTGATATTGATCGTTGACAATGTGTCTCTCTTCATTAAATACAAGTTGATTTCATTCAACTGTTTTCTACCTCTCTTATCAAAAAGAAAAAAAAAATCTTTTGAACTCTCTTTAATTCGATTAATTATGACGTTTCCAATGAGATCTCTAGTACCTCCAGAATCTATCGTTTGTATATAATTACAGCAAGAATGCTAAGTAGCACATCTGTAGATGTAGATGTACTTGTCCACGTGTTCCTTTTATTTCCTAAGCAACCGTGACTTTTTTTGTATTCAATATTCCCTAAAGGAGCCAATTTTACCTGAATTTTTGTGGCTTCAATTTTAATTTTGCTTTTGTTTTTTGACCTGACGAGGTTATTTCTTAATGTATTATTACAACTATCCAGGTAGTTGCAAATTGTTTATCTGCTCTACAAGAGATTTTGACCTCAGAGGCCAGCTCCTTGGAAGAAGCATCTAGGGAAAGAGAGGCTTTGCTTAGTAAGCCAGTTGTGTATTATCTTCTGAACCGGTATGTTGTATATACTATGGAATCAGGAGCCCATTCTTGAACCTTGGCCGATAGCTTTAGCTTTAGGTCTAGAAGAAGTAATAATTTTACTTTGTTTATATTTTTAGGAATATTTTCACCGTAATCATTGGAAGCCACAGTTGTCTAGTTAATATGTATGTTTTAAACTTGAAAAAAGCTATGAGGTCTAAACAGTATTGGGGTTGGATTTTGATATTATATTTAACCATTGGAGATTATATTCTTTTTCAGGTGTGTTTGAAAAATTTTTTCCTCAAAAGTTTTGATCTTGGTCATGATGTGGATAGTCAAAACTTGGGATATACTAGGTTTAAGTATCTTTGGGTATAGGTGACCAAAGAGTTTTGTATTTTTCCTTTGTTTCTTATTCTTAATAGTTGGAGTTCTTGCATTTAGTTTAGGTTAGTTTTGTTTTGGCTCCTTATGGCTTGAGTTGGTTTTTTGTATGTCATTTTGTTATTTAAAAAAAAAAAAAACCAGGATGTTCTTTTATCTTCTCCTTATTGCTCTCTTATCGAGGTATTGCTTTAGCTGTTAATTTGTTGTTGCAAAAAGTCATAGTTTCAGAAGAAGTTCGGTAGTATGTGAAAGGGACAATAACTTTAGGAGTTACATTTATCTTTTTGTTTTAGAGTCTCTTAGCTATTCTTTATTGAATGGTCTTATGTACGCATTGTATAGTATGTAAATGCCGAGAAGTTCACAGATAGAATATCTGAGTATCATACTTGGTTTAAACAAAATGCTTCTGCTTGCAGGATCAAGGAATTTAATGAATGGGCACAGTGTCTCCTACTTGAATTGGTTGCCAAATATGTACCGTCAGATAGCAATGAGATTTTTGACATCATGAATCTCCTTGAGGATAGACTTCAGCATGCTAATGGTGCTGTTGTATTGGCAACCACCAAAGTTTTTCTACATTTGACTTTATCCATGACTGATGTTCATCAGCAGGTGACCATCAAGAATTTTTATCCATTTACAACATTTTATTTGTCTACTTAACTTTATATAACAGTTTTACCTTTGATCTCTCGTGCATAAGTTATATGGCTTTACCTAGTTGCAATGCTATCTTTAAGCATGTGGAGTCCAGGATTTCCCCTACCTCTAACTAGGCAGTCTAAGATTTCGTAGAGGGAAATAAATCCAATCGTTATGCAATGAATACTTCTCCTGGTAGTGAAATTCTATGTCCCAGTCCTAGAACAATAAATTATTTCTAGTGGTCTGGTCTATTTATTCGAGATTACCACTATTATCCTATTTGTTGGCTTTCAGCTCTCATAGCGGAATGACCATAATCTTCTTACATTTTTTTTCCTTTTGAAAACATAAATTTGATGGAGCTCTATATATTGGCTAGGTCTATGAACGGATTAAAGCCCCTCTCTTAACCTTGGTGAGCTCAGGAAGCCCAGAACAATCTTATGCAGTTCTCAGCCACCTCCATCTCCTGGTGATGCGTGCTCCATATATATTTTCCTCAGACTATAAATACTTCTATTGTCAGTACAACGAGCCATCTTATGTCAAAAAATTGAAGCTCGAAATGTTGACTGCAGTGGCAAATGAGAGCAACACTTATGAAATTGGTGAGTGAACTTCATCGGTTCATTTTTGTGTCTAGTTTTAAATTTGAGGATTCATTGAATATACGTACCGTACCTTCTTTTTTGACTTGGTCTATTGATATTTGAAACATCGTATATCTATTTTTATTCTCACGTGTTTTGCCAAATGACCTTTGGATTACCTTTTTCAGTGACGGAATTATGTGAATATGTTGCAAACGTTGATATTCCCATAGCAAGAGAGTCAATACGTGCTGTTGGGAAAATAGCACTGCAGCAGTATGATGTGAATGCAATTGTGGATCGACTTCTGCAGTTTTTGGAGATGGAAAAGGACTATGTGACTGCTGAAGCTCTGGTAATTAGATTTTTCTATGCTTGTTAGCTTTAGTTTTTCAAAGAATTCTGCCCTAAGGTATTACATTTACTTTTCAAAGGATTTTGTATCATGAAAGCAGCAGTAGTGGTGAAACAAAGTAATTCTTTTTCTTTACATGCTCGGTAATTTAAGAACAATTTGGAATTCTTTTGGCAGGTGCTTGTTAAAGATCTTTTGAGAAAATATCCACAATGGAGTCAGGATTGCATTGCTGTTGTCGGCAGCATCAGCAGTAAAAATATTCAAGAACCAAAGGCCAAAGCAGCTCTTATCTGGATGTTGGGGGAGTATTCGCAGGACATGCATGATGCCCCATATATTCTAGAGAGTTTAATTGAGAACTGGGACGACGAGCCTTCTGCTGAGGTTAAACCTTTTTCTTTTCTAAAATTAATTTTGGCGATCTTTGATGTTCTTTTCAATTGCTTTAACTAAAACGGCTGGAATCTTCTCGCTCTGTCTCTCTCTCTCCATCTGTTTCTTTAATTATTTATTGATTTTGTTACTAAAAGTGGCTAACATTTGGGAGTGTGGGGAGAGCAGAATACTGCCACTGGAATGAAGAGGGGGTGTTATACACTTGTATAATACTTTATTATTATTTTCCATCTGTTTCTTTAATTATTTCTTGGTTTCGTTGCTATTTTGTATGTTCAATTTCAAATTTAATGCTCTGGAAAGTTGACATTTGTTCCCAAATATGCTGAATGAATGGGCCGTATCATTATGCAGGTTCGCCTACATCTTCTCACTGCAGTGATGAAGTGTTTCTTCAAAAGGCCTCCTGAAACTCAAAAGGCCTTGGGAGCTGCACTGGCAGCAGGTCTTGCTGACTTTCACCAGGTAGGAGATTATTCTATTGTTTCTGTACTTGTAGCAATATAGATCATTTTGAGTTGTAATATTTTCTTTTGATTATAGGACGTGCATGATCGAGCGCTTTTCTACTACAGGCTTTTGCAATATAATGTTTCTGTAGCTGAACGTATCGTCAATCCTCCAAAGCAAGGGGTTTCTGTCTTTGCCGATACACAAAGCAGTGAAGTCAAGGATCGAATATTTGACGAATTTAATAGTTTGTCTGTTATTTACCAGAAGGTAACAGCACTTAATCATTGTGGATATCCAATATTTACCTTTTGGCTTCCTTATTGTAAGGATTAATTTGACATTATTTCTGTAAATTTAAGAATATAGAGATTAGGGAGAGATGGAATTGCCATGAAGAGCAAAATTGGACCATTTTTCTCGCTACCCATTTTGACTTGTCCTCAATGCATTCGAATTTGTTGTACAATTCATATCATTGTGCATGTTGTTGCAGCCATCTTACATGTTCACCGACAAGGAACACCGAGGTCCATTTGATTTCTCAGACGAACTTGGGAATTTATCTATTGGTTCGGAGTCCGCTGATACTGTCGTTCCAGCTCAGCGAGTTGAGGCAAATGATAAGGATCTACTTCTAAGCACCTCAGAGGAAGAGGAAACTAGAGTTGTTGCTAACAATGGTTCTGCATACAGTGCTCCTTCATATGAAGGTTGTGCTGGATCTCTCGTTCCTCAAGCGCCATTAGAGTTTGCAGTCTCGAATCCTTCCATGCCAGGGCATGCACCTCAGTCGAGCTCTCCAATGGATGATCTACTCGGTCTAGGTCTACCAACAGTTTCCGCACCCGCGCCTTCTCCGCCTCCTTTGAAGCTAAACTCAAAAGCTGTTTTAGATCCGGGGACTTTTCAGCAGAAATGGCGCCAGCTGCCTATATCTATATCACAGGTTTTTTTTTTCAAATTTCAGTCAATAGTTTGTTCTCCCTACTGAACTTAGGACACTTGCTCCATATGGACCTATGCATCGTGATGCACTTTTTGCTGCAGGAATATGGTGTATGCCCCCGAGGAGTTGCGGCTCTAACATCGCCTCAAGTCCTCCTCCGACATATGCTAAGCCATTCCATTCATTGCATTGCATCGGGTGGCCAGGCACCAAACTTCAAGTTTTTCTTCTTCGGACAAAAACAAGAACAACCATCCAACTTTCTGGTTGAGTGTATAATCAACACAGCATCTGCTAAAGCGCAGATAAAGGTCAAAGCCGATGATCAAAGCGCATCGCAAGCTTTCTCATCTTTGTTCCAATCAGCTCTGGCCAACTTCGGTACGCCATGAGTCTTCAGTATTAAGTTTCGCACGTTAAAAGTCCCTCGATCGAGTCACCTGCATCAGCACGGGAACGGAAGGATGAAGATAAAAGAAAGAGCATTGGTTGTATGTAGTATAGGTGAGTGTAAAATGGGATTGAAGACGCTCTCATTTCTGTTCCCTACTCGGGGCTTGCCAGTTGCTTAGGATTTTGCTCGAATCCCGTTGTGTTATAGAAACTGCGCCACTGTAAAAACTTCTGTGAATTTTCTTCCAGTCTTGTAGTTAGTTTCCTGTTCTTCCCATCTCTGTCTGCTTGTTAATTTTGTTTAAGAAATTCTATGGTCTTTTATGTGAGACTGTTTATCGGCTTATGCAGAGAAATAATATCCACGTTCCTGGGCCATTCTTGTACTATACCCTTATTTTATTTATTTATATTTTTTATTTTGTTCTATAAATTTTAAGAAATAAATTGCCATGTCGAGTAAGTTAGTAAGAGATTCGTGCATGGGGTGCTTGTTCCATTCAGATTATTTTATATGTTCTGTGTTGTTTATCTCGCCAACATTTATTCTCCTGATCAGACGAAAAGGTCCATTAAAATTTGTTTAAATACAATTTTTTTAGGTCCATTAAAATTTGTTTAAATTCAATTTTTTTCAACATGTGAGAATTCAAAAATTCAACTTTGAAGTTTAGAAAATCAAACTATATTTTAATCTAATTTAAATTTGCCAATTGTTATTTTCACAAAAGTAAAGAACAAAATCATATATAAGAGGAAAATCCGAAATAGAATTAGATGACAATACCTTGTTCCGGCGAATGTTCATTCATGCTGAGCAGAGCACCGCGATCCCGAACTCCGGTGGAGACTATGGCGTTAATTTGGAGCAGGGTTTTGACATTAGCAAAAATCGGTTCCTCCAGGATTTCGCTTCAGTTACATGAAGCTCGTTATCGATTTAGTTCGCGGGGATTCGCATCTACTGATCACTCGAATTCGAATCCTCTGCTTCTCAGGTTGCTTCAGGAGCCAAGTTCGTCTGTCAAATCCGTGCTCGATTCGCCGGAAAGTGCGTTTCTATGTAGCTCCGAAGTTTCCTGCAAATCCCTCGTTAGGTCTCTTGTATCTTCTTCGTCGCCTAAGAAGGCTCAACTGGTAACTTCACCCCCTCTTTTTCCTCCATTTTTGTTTCTGTATGGTTGTCGAATGAACCTAGGGAATGATCTTGCATAATCCTCTAATGTTGGCGAGAATTAGGAGTGAAATTCATCGATTTCTAGAAATTGGTTTCATTTTTCTACCGTTTTTTTCTTTCAATAGCTTAAATTATTGGAAAGTTTGTTTTAGGGATCAGGAGAGAACGAACGATCATGATTAACCATTTCTGGCTTGGTCAGGTTTTGGAATGGAGATTGGAGAGAATGAGCAAAGAAAATGAGGCGGATCCTGATTGCTACATCGACCTGATACGTCTTTGCGGTGAGCTTCAAAATTTCCCTCTTGCAATGCGTGTTTTTGCTGCTATGGAATTCCAAGGAGTTAAACCAACGGCGATTGTTTTCAATTCACTTATGGAGGCTTGTTTATCTTCACATAATATGATTACTGCCTTCAGTATATTCGAAGTAATGAAAAACTCTGAAAGTTATAAACCCAATGCCGACACTTTCACTTCTTTCATTTCGGCATTTGCCAGATTGTGTGATGTTGATTCCATGCAAGCATGGTACTCAGCCAAAAGAGCTTTTGGATTCTCTCCTGACCTTCAAACCTATGAATCTCTTATATATGGTAGTGTGAGATCGAAATGCTTTGACTTTGCTGTTAGATGTTTTGAGGAAATGATGATATCTGGCATTGTGCCCAACAAAATCATATTGGAGAATATGATTGAAGGGCTCTGCAAGAGGAAAAATTTTGAGGAAGTGAAGAAGTTCTTAAATATTGTGTTTGACAATGGGTGGGAGATCGATTGTACTGTGGCCAAGAAGTTCATTCGAAGAAGTTTCGATTTGGGGGCGGTGGACGGGATGGAGGAGCTGCTTACCAAGCTAAGTAAGTCGAATCTGGCTCCGGATGGCATGTCGTCGTAAATATACTGTAGAATGATAACAATGTAGGCACCATGTCCAACAGATTGGATGAAGTACAATATCCTGTTGAAAGAACCCTTAAACATGGCTTCCGGTCAAGGTAATTTGTGCTCATTTTTATAGGTGAAGCTTATGAAAGACTAGACTTGTTTATTGACTGCATGAAATGAAGTTATTTTCTTACAAAACCAACGTTTCATTTGTCAGCTGATGGCCACCGGAAAGCTGTTTTAACCGAAAGGGATTGGATTTGGTGATAGAGAACACGAAAATAGCTGCAGTTTCATATGCATCATGTTTGGCAGAGCAAGCAAGTTGTGCTTCCTTTGACATGCCTTTCAGATTAAGGATAGTCTCCTCTGGGACGGGTTAGCGTGTCTCGAACCTTTAACCAAAAGTACAATCGTTCGGGTCGAGAATGAAGCCTACATACTAGTTGTTAAAGGTGTATCTATCACCATTGTTTGGTTTGGAGTGAAAGGGCATATGGAAGGTTCAAGGGGCTATCTAGTTTTGCACTGAGCCATCCCTTTTTTACTGTGGTAAGAAATGGTTCTCCTACAAATATATATACATCTTTAGGTCAGTTGGATTTGTGTATGCTTAGCACAAATAAGAAGGGCCCTTTTTTCTTCCATAAACTGAACAACAAGCGGTAAGAAGTCGGGGGATTTAACCTTCGACCTTTATCGTTGAATTATGATCGTGTTGGTAGGTTTATGTTAATCGTGTTAATTGGCTATTTTGAATGACCGTATTATTATCTGGATTGATGATATTGAATTTCATCACCCCGTTTGATCTTCTTTTTACCCGATCCTGCGATATGGGTATTCATGTCAAACCTGAGAACAAATTTAATATTAAATTTGTGAACCAAAACAAAATATTTTGAAGTTGAAGACTAGAATAACATAAATTATAAATTATAGTTCAATTCTAGCTCTGAGTGTAAATTTTTATGTTTTGAAATTATTTGACTGACTTCTGAATTAAAAATAAAATGAGGCTGCTGAAGTTGTGTTTTTTGTACGTTGTTTGTTCCTTTCTAAGATTTATTATGTTTTAAATTCTTTTATTCAATAAACTTTTATCGTTAGTTAATTACTATTCCTAAAAAGAAATCAACTTTATTTTTTGGTTCCTCAAATATTTTGATGCTTGACAAAGGCAATGCTAAAGTAATGAGCCCGTTTAGTTCTTCTTCTTTCGGCTAAATATACAAGTTTACATATAACAATTTTCGGTTTAATCCACAAATTTTTAAAATTCTAAATATATGTTAGTAAGTTATGTATTTATTTTTTTTTTCAATTAAACATTTGTTATTTATAATTATTTAAAAAAGGATGACATGGAAATTTAAAATTGATATTTTTTTAAAATTAAATATATATTTTCAAAAAATGTTTGTTTTGGTCTCTATGAAGAATCGATAATTTTAGTTCTTTAATTTTATTTTATTTTATCACAAATTTCAACACAATAATGAATTTATATTAAAGGATTTCTGTGATACATAAGATTTTTATTAAAATTTTATAAATAAATACTAAAATGGTAATATTTTAAAAATATAATTACTCAAAATGAATATTTTAAAAATAAAATGATTAAAATAATCGATGTTAGAATACAGGAATCAAAATGAATATTGAAAAAATGAATATTGTGAAATTACACGAGAATTGTGAATTACAGTAGACGAAATAGTATTTTAACTTTTTTTTTTCTTTTAATGAAAATAGATGGTTAATATTTTGGCATACTGCCCATTGGTCTGAAAATGAAAGGAAATGGAACCCAAGATTTTAGAGCCTCATTTTCATATTCCTCTTATCTACTTTTCCGTTCCTTCTGAATTCTGACGAAGGAAGGATTTGAACGATTTCTTCTTCCTGCAACTCTGCAACGCAAGCCGAAGCAGGTAAAATTCTCAACCTCATGGACGCTCGCCCTTCTCCTTATCTTTAATCTCTTCGCTCCGCTCATTTTACTTCGTTCTTGAAGTTCCTTTTCTTCGATATGAAGTTAGATTTTTTTCCTCATATTTTAGTCCTCGGTTCGATGAGCAGGTGAAGTATCGAGTACTTGTTGGAGTTTTCTTGCGGTTCTTATATTTGTTTTTCTGGAATTTGGCTAGCCTAGATTGCGATGTATGCATTTAGTTCTTGATCACTTATTTGTGCTGCGTGAGCTGCGATATTAGCAATTGCTCGTATTTTGATCAGTTGGAAGTCTTTTAGTTCGTCGGAACTGGAAAGCTTACTTGTTTGTTTCCATGAACTGAACGGCTGGTGTTTGTTAGTTGATAATAATTTCTGTTACTAGCTCAAATCTTTGGTTACTGTTGCTATTAGTTTTATTTTTCTTTTAGTTCAGCTCATAGGGTTTTTTTTTTGTTTTTTTTTTGTTTATATTTTCTGTTAATGTACCAACCTTTTATTTTTGGCCGCGTCCAAGGTCTGTTGGACATTTTTCCTTCGATATAATGAGTAGTGCTCAGGCGTATACATCACGCTAAGCTAATATTCTTCTTATATTTTCAGAGCTTCTTCTGTGTGTTTAATATTTGGTGTTTTGGATGGGAAATAAATTTAATGCATTTGTTTAATGCTGAAATCTGCAGGCGCTGTGATGATAGGCTTTGAGGTTGGCCAATTAATGTAGATAGCAGCAAATGGGGGAGTCAGGTGAAGACGAGGCTCTTTCTAGAACCATAAACAAACATCAAACGACCACTGCTACTGTCAACAAAAGAGGGGCTCCTCGATCAGTTCCTATCAAGGTACTTGTGCTCCAGTTTCTGTCAATTTACTGATGAATATTCCAATTGGTAGTTCAAATCCAAGATTTGGTGTTTTCTGGCGTGGTTTTACTCGCAGTTTTATAGTTAAGTTTAGGCAACTGACAAGCTGTTAAAAGATCACTTTTATTTTGCCAATGCTGCAAAGCCAATATCTTATTTTATTTCTTGTGTGAACTTTGGTAACATACTTCACCAACGATTACATTCTTTACGTTTTGACACCTGTTGAGATGGACAGTAGTTGGATAGATGATAGCTTTAGACGTAAAATCAAAGATGTTTCTGCATTGTGTATTGAAGGCATTAAACACAGAAGTGAGAACCAATACAAGTTGAGGTTTCTTTGGAGAATTAGTATGTGGAAGCATATTGATAGTCGTTGTATTGACAAAGTAGATTAAACATGTCGTGACTAAAAAGAAGGTCGGGTTCTTTTTCCACCATGGAGGTTGAGCTTTGAGGCACAGAATTATTGGAGCAATGAAAACTAGGTAAATTTTATTTGTAAAGTATAATGAGCACGGATGAAGATGTACTCTTAGCCGTCAAATGCATGCATTAAAATATGTGGCTCTTGGCATGGTATTTCCAATTTTGATTTTAGCTATATCTTAGGTTCATTCCGGACTTACTGAGAGTCTTAACAGTTGTAGGATGGCTTCTGCATTGTGAAGATTCAAGAAGAAAAAACAATGTGCTTTTACTTGAATGATAGAAGAAATGATTTCTCTTTTTCATTTAATTGCAGAATCATTCTTTTTTTTTTTTTCCTTCTCTCATTCTGCTCTTTAGCCCCCTACATTTTCTCACGCAGGATGTTTCTCCATATAACAAAAAGAAAACACATTCAACTGTAAGTTTGGAAGATGTCCAAAGTGGATCCTGCTGTTTAGGTTGCACATCCAGTGAAAGTTGCGGAATGGTGCGCTCTAAAACAAAATTAATGAACATTCTGATAGAAAGAGGGAAACCTCAGGAAGCCCAGAATGTTTTTGACAATTTGATCGCGGATGGGCATAGACCCTCCCTAGTAACATATACGACCCTTCTGTCTGCATTGACTGTCCAGAAGCGCTTCAAGTTCATACAGTCAGTTATATTGATGGTGGAAGAAAATGGAATGGAACCAGACTCGATATTTTTTAATGCTGTTATCAATGCTTTCTCTGAAGCTGGTAATGTAGAAGAAGCCATGATAGCTTTTCAAAAAATGAAGGCTAGTGGTCTAAGGCCCAGTACAAGCACTTTTAACACTCTGATAAAAGGATATGGCATTGCCGGTAAGCCTGAAGAAACTATTGAACTGCTGGACTTGATGTACAGAGAGGAAACTTTAAAACCCAATCTGAGAACTTGTAATGTACTTGTCAGAGCATGGTGTAAGAAGAAGAAAATCCCAGAGGCGTGGAATGTGGTGGAAAATATGATAGCCCTGGGAATCAAACCAGATGCTGTTACTTACAACACCATCGCAACTGCTCATGCCCAGAGTGGAGAAACAGATCAGGCTGAAAAGATGATTCTACAGATGCAAGATAACGGCATTCGACCTAATCAGCGGACTTGCAGCATCATAGCTTGTGGATATTGCAAAGAAGGTAGACTAAAGGAGGCCATGAGGTTTATATACAGGATGAAGGATCTTGGCGTTCGTCCTAATCTGGTTCTTTTTAACTCACTGATCAAGGGATTTGTAGAGTCGATGGACAGAGATGGGGTTGACAAGGTGCGTTTTGGCCCATCGTATATTTTGCTTAATTTCTGATTGTGGTTCTCACTTCTCATTGATTCATTCTATAAGGTAGTGAGATGAAAGCCCTTAATATCTAACATGTAGCACTAGAAAGTTTTGAGGAATTGTTTTGGTTTTCTTAAGAATGAACAAACCACCTCTCAACCCAAAAGCTTAAGCTGATGGGTTGGGTAAATTTAATTCATTTATATGGATTCTAACACTCCCCCTCATTTGTGGGTTTGGAAAACAACATCAATACCCAACAAGTGTAAATTATAATAAATGGGGAGGAGCAACAACGCAGGGATTCGAACACAGGACCTTCCGCTCTGATACCATCTTAAAAGTAAACAAACCACCACTCAACCCAAAAGTTTAAGCTAAGGGTTGGGTAAATTTAATTCATTTACTATATGGATTCTAACAAAAGAAAAAAAATCATTACTATTGATTGGCTCATGTGGAATTGATGCTTCTTGCAGAACCAACATATTCAATGTAACGTTGATAAGAGTTTATAGATAGCTTTTCAGGTATGGGATCAAGTCCCATATTGGTCATCTACCTAAGATAAAATCTTATCCCATGAGTTTCTTGGCAATCAAATATTACATGGTCAGATGGTTGTCGTGTGAGATTAGTATGAGGTGCATGTAAGCTAACCTTAATAGTAAAAATATGTACATTTTATGGTTAGCTTTTGTGACTTAGTGGTGTCAGACTCCATCTAAGTAACAAGGTCACACGGACAGCTTAAGGGGGATGGTAATGTTACAAAGGCCCTTGGTCATTATCATTGGAGGCAACTCGTTAATTGACTGAAGATTATCATCCATTGCCCTTTACCCTCAACCATGCATATCTATTTTTATGTTTATTATTTGTCTGCTAGAAGGTGAAATTGATCTGATTAACATTTTCATCATAGACTATCATTTTAACCTAAGATTAGGTGTATTGGTAGATACCGATTGTTATTTCTAAAAAATCAAATATTGAAAAACAAAATGTGCAGGTTCTGACGTTGATGGAAGAATTTGGTGTTAAACCAGACGTGATTACTTTTAGCACCATCATGAATGCATGGAGCACGGCTGGATTCATGGTGAAGTGCAGAGAAGTTTTTGATGAGATGGTGAAGGCCGGTATCGAACCAGACACACATGCATACAGCATTCTAGCCAAAGGGTACGTGCGTTCACAGGAACCAGAAAAGGCTGAAGAACTATTAAATACTATGACCAGATATGGAAAACGTCCAAACGTAGTTATTTTTACAACCATCATTAGCGGATGGTGCAGTTCCGGCAGAATGGATAATGCGATAAAGATCTTAAACAAGATGTGTGAATATAGAGTTTCTCCTAATTTGAAGACATTTGAGACTATAATATGGGGTTATAGTGAGACAAAGCAGCCATGGAAAGCAGAAGAAATGCTCCAAATAATGCAGGAATTTGAAGTTCAGCCTGAGAAATCTACCATCTTATTAGTTGCAGAGGCCTGGCGCACCATTGGATTGACAAAAGAAGCAAACAGGATTAAGAGTATCATGAAATGCATGGACACCACTGATCAGATGGAGGTGAAGGACGATGAGATGCGAACAGAGAACTCGAACAGGTTCTATCAGAAGCAACAGCTTTCTGGTTCCTCTCATACAAATATATTGCAGATACCAAGTGCTACCGCAGTCAATCAAAAGGGATCAACTGCTGGAACTAAAAGAAATCGTGTCTCGAAGCGAGACGTGGATTTTTGTTTGGAGAGTTCATGGCTTGCTACAAAATCTGTTTATCAGTCTCGCACTTGCAAGTTTGGGGGAAGGTTGCCTATCATCTCTCGCAAGCAGTCGCAGTCGCAAGCGCAACTCGGTATGTACAGTCATTTCTCACATTCATGTACAGTCGCGACATTGATGTAAAGCGCTGACATAGATGATCTACACTGTTTGTGTTTCTTCTCACTTCGATTACTTCCAGAAGAAAATTCTATTGACATGGATTGTAGGAAGAGCTTCATAGTTTTTGTACATTCAAATTTGTTACTGGACCTCACAATGTCAAAGTAAATACCGTTTCTCCTGTTTGTTTGGAATTGATTTTGATACGATCAAAATTACTTTTTGACTGTAGTGAAGAAGTGAGTTCACAATCGCTTTAAAGTAATTTCCGGCCTGGAAAGTGAGTTTTGATCAAGTGATTGACCAAAATTACTTCAAAAAATTGCTTAGTAATTTGATAATTCTAAAATCATTTTTTAAATCCAGCATTAATCATTAAAAGTCACTCTCATTTTTTTGAAGTGGATTGTGAGATTACTTTATGTGTGAATTTTAGAGAGCTTGAAAATTTGGTCTTTAAATGAATGTCATTAGTACAATTATAAATAGTATCCCATTTATAACCTAAAAGATATGGCGCCCAATGGTTCCACCTTATTGCGATGGCTCAACGTCAGTTCAATTGCCAATTCTTGATCGTTGAGATTTATGGGCAATTTGGATGTTTTTTAGGTCTGAAACTCTCTTTTTTTCCCTATCAAAAAAACAAATCTCTAGGTCTAGTTCCTATATCTTGTCTCCAACTAATCACTTGAGATGTAGTTGTCCTTTTGTATCGGTAGTACTTGGCAGAGAGGATAATGTCTTTCATTAACAATATTCGAAAGGTTTTTCTTGTGGTTCTTTTTTCCACGTCCTGAACTCCTCGTCATCCTCTTCTTCTTCTCCACCCCCGTTGACCCTTTGGTTCACCTTGCTTTGGAAGATTAAAATTCCTAAGAAGATTAAGTTCTTTGGGTGGCAAGTCTTACTTGGAAAAGTTAATACTTTGGATCGGATCCAGAGGATGTCCTCCCTTTGTTTGGGCACGCAGTGGTGTGTTCTGTGTAGGAATGCTTCGGAGGATCTTTAGCATTTGTTGTGGTCTTGTTAGTTCGCGCAGGAGATATGGCTTTGTTTCTTTAGATGTTTTGGAATTGTTTGGGCCATTTTCAGAGATTGTAGGGCGATGATGGAGGAAGTGTTGTTATTCACCCCGTTTCGTGACAAAGGGCGTTTTCTTTGGCAAGCGGGTTTTCTGGCTACTCTTTGGGGTATTTATTTGGCAAGAGAAATAATAGAATTTTTAAGGGGTGCAGAGATCTGTGAATTATGTGTGGGACCTCATTAGATTTAACACTTCTCTATGGGGATCGGTTGTCATTATTTTTTATTCTTTTTGTAGTTTTTTTTCATTTATCTCAATTAAAGTGCAGTTTCTTAAAATTAAAAAAAAATGTCTTTCATATTTCCAACTTTTTTTTACCTAAGAACATTTTTTTACCTAAGAATAAGCGAATTGAAAATTTCACTTCGAATTCAAGTTAGATATCTATTATGTAAATATATATAAATGTGAACTGTCGGTATGTCTACTAATCTTCAATTTCTCTTTCTGAGTTGTATTTTCCAGGTCAATGGAATAAATCGGTCTGGTTTTCCGTTCTCAAACATCACATTATATTCCTTGGTTCCAAAGTTCTTTTCCGTAAAAAAATTTACTGTTCCTAGGTGAACTATTTTAAACAAGAGACATAAAAATACATATTATACAGCAACACATTGTTCAATTTCAAACTGGAATTGCCTTCTGCAATTCTATCTTCCTTTCCTATTCAAAGGCGATACGTCTTGATCAGGAGGAGACGGAATTCTACTCAGCAGCCATACTAGAACGACCCCGACAAGCGCCCCGGAGAGATGGGCAACATGGTTGACATTCTGCAAGGAATATCCTCCACGAAAGCTTCCTGATAGGGCAGTCGATGCTTGGGCAGCTTCCATGACCTATTATGACCAAAAAAGATTTATGGATAAGTGCATGCCCTTCACGGTTTCACCATTCCTTTCACTCGAACGAATTCGGACATTGAAAAAATTGTTTCTTTCAATTTCTAGGATAATATCAATTCAGTTACTTGTGGTATTCTTATGGTTGATAGAGCAAAAGACTAAAGAGAATCTTGAATATGATATAACGTGCCAAAGACCCGATTCGGGAAGGATGTTTATCGGTTAGAAGCATTTAAAATCATGCACATGGGGATAAAAAGAGAACTTATTACCTTCTCTATAACGAATTGACCAAGTATAAGGACTTCGAGGATCTTCCTCCAATCCCATGACATCTGCCATGAAGGACATTACTTAGCAAAAATACATTAAAATCCTGATGACATGTTGAATCATTGTTTTAGATGGATACCTTTACGAGGACACTTATGGTAAACAACCCAAAAACAGCACCAGAAGCTCCAACCGAAACAGCATTTCTTGGTAAAATTAGCCATGACACAATGTTTGCACCTACACCGGTAAGAATATAGGAGAGCCACAAAGCAAAGTTTCCTTCCTCTTCCTCAACAAGTTTTCCTGTTCATCACAAATAATGGAGCTATTAAATGTCAAAACATTCTGGTTACTTTATGGTTTCCACCTTCTAGAAAGAAAAGTAGAAACCTTAGATATTTGGGAGAAAAATAATATAATATTATTTTCTTTGGTCAGGGGGAAGAAAGCGGCTCTCACCAAATATATACAGGAAAAAAAGATTGCTAGAGAGATGGTTCCTGCAAACATTCATAGAAATAGCAAGTACTGCATCAAACCATATGCTCGTAGAACCAGCAAACGGCATTCTCGTGAGAAGATAAGCAAGCTTCTATATATGTATTTATGTAAACTCCAGTGATCCTTTTAAGTATACGAGAAATCTGAAGTTTGCATGATCTTTGAAAGAGCACAAAAAACTCACCAATTAGCATGACAAAATGTTGCTGTAAAAAACTGATACCAAGCAGGACGATTGTGGTACAGGTACAGGGCTCCTATACCACGAACCTATGGAAAAGATAACTCAGTCATTGTCCTCATTCTTTTCAATCTTACAAGTTAAAATTGATGATGAAACACAATGAATGATGGAAATTGTTTCTTGGGGTCTTTTTAATTTTAAAGTGAATTGGTTCCTTTTTTTGTCATTTAGTTAGATGGTCACTGGTTACTCTTCCATCGGATAGTGGTCGTTTGGTATAGACAACTTGGTATTTAGGAACAAAGCTCTGGTGTGCAAGACATGTGGGATGAGGTGAAGAGATTGGAATCCGACTCTTAGAATGAATCTACAGGAAAATTGAATCTTTGGCTATTTTGTTGGCTAAGTCGACTGCTACAGATCTTGATTCTAGGGACCACAAGAGGATTTGGTCTTCGGAAGTTTCAAGAGAGATCTCTAGAACATCCCACTTTGTTCACCTTGTGAGGGCTCAAAAAATTCTTCTCAACCAGTTAACGACCTGTATTTGGAGGAAAGAATCCCAAGGAAGGTGAGTATTTTCATGTACTTCGTTGGTGGAGAAACTCGACTCCCTTGGTGTGCTGCAGAAAAAAATTTCGAACTCTTTTCTTCTTCCAACTGGTGCATTTTGTGCAAGAATAGTGAGGTAGCCAAAGCCATCTTTTTTGTTCACTGTACTTATGCTTCAAAATCATGGCAGACTCTTTCAGAAGTTTAGTTTTAGTTGGAGTAAGCCATAGACCATCTAAGTATTTATTCAGGATTTTCTGTGTGGCGACGTTTCAGAGAAAAGCTAAGGTATGGTGGGAAAACTGCCGGGATTGGCCTTTGGGAGCTGTGGACGGTGTGCAATTGGAGAACTCTCAATGGCTCTCATTGAGATTTGGAAGACTTCTTTGATTTAGTTTCTTACAATATTTTACTTTAAGATGGTATACTCTCTAGAAAACCCTTTGTAATTACACCCTTTTTTTGTTTATACCAATTGAACCTCCTTTTTGCAATCCTCCTTTTGGTTTCTGGTTTAATGCTTTTTGGATAAAATCTTTTCATATTCTGAAAAGTTTCACTGATCATAATCCGCTTAACAGTGGATTATCCCCTTAAAACCCTATAAACAAACCGCTTTGGCAGATAGCTAATTCACTCACACGGGTGAATGCTGAATAGAACAGAAATCTTTGACCTAAAAAAATATCATCAAACTTCTCAGCAACCAGCCAACTTTCTACCCGAAGACAACAACGAGAGACTTAAACAGTATAAGGGAACACAAAACCCTACCTGAAAAATGTGATCAGCCACATATATTCCAATGTTGAGAAGAATAATCCAGAATATACCGTTCACACGCTTCTCCGGCTTCCGACTCTGCACTGGTTTCCCCAGCTCCAACTGTGATATCAAATCTAACAAACATTTAAAAACAAAATTCTTCTTTATTTTCATTCAATCGCACACATCATCATCACTGAACAAATATATTGCATTGCAAGGTGCAAATAATCGGCAAATACCGCAGAAAAACAACCTGAATCGTTCATTTTGCACATGGAGACGGGTTTCGCGGCTACGGAACGAGCGCGGAGGCGAAGAACATAGGGAAGCCGAGCAACGGAGTGAGACAATGAGAGCGGATGAAATAATAGAGAGGGGAATCTGAGCGAGCTTGAGCTGAAACTGGAGAGACGAGAAATTGAAGCCATGGGAATTCGCTTGCTTAATCCACAAGGTTTCGATAATCGGAATCCATGAAGCTGCGACTGCAATTGCTTCATTCAGTCGGATTCGGAACTTGGTAGTGCGAGAGCAGCTCTGCAAATTCCAGAGAATCCGATAAGCTAGTTCTAGTTCTAGTTGACAAAATTTGGAAGGTTAAAAGGATTCATTTCTGTTTTGGTCCTAAATTTTCAACATTATTACATTTTTGATCTTCAAATATTCATTTTGATTTTTTAAATTGTGAAGTTTGTTCCATTTCGGTCGTTTCTCAAGCATAACAATGCGACGTGGAATATACACTATAAAATTTATGACAGTTTTTTCAGTAGAAATACTTTAATAAGTTGACGTGTGTTTATATTTTCTACTTTTATAGTTAGTGACCGAATAAATAGTTTAGAAAATCCAATTATCAAAATTGAACAAAATTTGTCGAAACGAACATTGATTTACATATATCTTCAACTAAACGGTTGTGAGTTCAATTTTCCACCCCGATATGTTGTGTTCAAAAAAAGAAAAATTGAATAAATTTTAAAGTACACAACAACTCGTACAAACATAACACATATTTTTTTTAAATAAAATTTTTTTCGAGAATTATTCAAAAAAATATATCATTAGCCAAACTATTTATAAGAATAATGGTTAGAAAATGGATATACAACCTATAAAGTGGTATCCAACTAGGATTACTTAAAAGAAAAAATAAAACTATTACATTGTTTTATCTAAATTAGGGTGTTTATATAACAAGTCTAAATATTTGCGTGATTCGTCTAAACTTTTAATTTAATTTAGTTTGAGTGGTTTAGTTTTAATAATATTATTATATTTACATATTAAAATAATAATAATAAGTACTCTATTTATTATTATTGTTTTATTTTTAAATGAATAATATGATAACACTAATAATATTAAGTATATTGATAAGGTTTATAATTTTCGATTATATATAAAATAAATTATATTTTAAATGAACAAAAAAGTTATAGTTAATAATAATTATTATTATTAGTAGAAAGATGATTATTTTTAATTTATATCTCTAATGAATTATATTTATAAATGAAGTCAAAGCGATAGTTCAATAGTAATAGGTATAAATCTACAACAAAGACGTTGACGTTGTGAGTGCTACTTTCAATATTAATAAATACTTTATTCTTTAAAGAAAGGATTGATAGACATTATTTTAAATATTTTGTCGCTGATTATCAGATTTTGTGGCACAAAACAAAACTATATGAGAGGGAAATAACGGTTTACTGTGACATCACGCTTCCGAAATGACGTGTCAGGCGGGAGGGAAACGTATCCGACGTGGCGAAACGTGAATGGACAGAAATCAGCAAAAGACGTGGCTGCGTACCCTACCCATAACACGGTGTATTTTAATTATTTAATTTTCTCGATAAATTTACAAATTTATTTTTCACTAACATAACATCGTCGTTGCCTATAGACCCAATCACAGACAACCGTTCGCATCATTGACAAATATAATCCAATAAGAAATCGACACGTGTCGAAAGAGGCGATCGTCCGTCATGTTCCGATAAAAATTCCAGTCGTCATTGGAGGTCAGACGATATAAAGTAACAGTCCGGTGGATCGTCGTCATTTTTAATTCCTACTTTTACCCTCTCAATCAATTCCACACATTTTTCATTCGTCTAGTTAAACCCTAAATCTGAAAATTTGTGAAAAATCCCTTCTCATTCTTCGGCGAGCTCTCCGATCTGCGTGGTCCAATCCACTCGAAGTCTTCGAGCCGCCGATGATTGGTACGGCCCTCCAATTCAACGGTTTTCTTTGTGCTGTTGAATGAATGTTGATTCCGTTTATAATTTTCTGATTTATTGATGTGATTTGATTCATGCATTTAGTCGAAATTGCGCTGCAAAATGGCGCCATTTTCAGAATTTATGTCGATGTTTAATTTGGCTCAGTATAATTGATGTTTTTACCCCACCAGTTTCTTTTGTGAACCCTCCCATTTTTCCAGCTGCAAGCATCCCTTCTTTTTTCTCCCAAGCTTAGCCACGCGCGATCTTTCTTAACCCTATCTCTCTCTGCCGCAATCACGCCGGCACGCCCCCATCTATCTCCTTCTCTGCACGTCGGCACACCACACTTGTGTTCGTAGCACCCCTCCATCGCTAGCACACAGATCAAAGGTTCTTTTTTTTTTGGGTTCATTTTGGTTTCTTCAATTCGGCAAATCCCACATCAGGGTAAAATTGGGATGAGGGAACTTGATTTTAAAATCCTACCTATTTTGATGAAAATTTTTCTGGGACAAAATGGGATTTCAAATCCTTGCAAATCTGGGATTTCAAACAGAGTAATAGTCGAAAGGGCACGCAACATCGCTCCATTTTCAGAATAAGTTGATGTTGAATTCTGGCTCGGTATAATTGATGTTTTTCATTTTTTGTTCTTAATTTATTTGTGTACGAGTTTGATTGCAGAGGGAGCAATTGCGAGACAATTATCTTAGTTTTCCGGATTGGCAGTGTAGGTGAAAGGTGTTTAATTGAGAATCGCCCAACATGAAGAACGCTGAGCGCATTGCGAATTTTGCTTTAGCGGGTAATTCATTTCTTTCACTGATTTAGAATACAAATAATTTAGGTCGCTGTGCGTTAATCTCGAGATATTTATCCTTCTTTTGCGTTTTGTTGTATATAAACACAACTTAAATTCTTTTAGTGTAGTATGGGGAATTTTAGACAATTCTTAAATTGTTAGATGTCTAGGCACTGGGTACGTTAATCAGATAGCTTATATGTGAATGACCAATTTTCCTTTTTCTCATTGGTCTGTTAAGCACTACCTTGAATCTCCCACAAGTTTCTTAGCTTGGCTTGTTACCTTGCTCTTCATCATATTCTTTTCCACAGTTTCTGTTTGCATGTCACACTATAAAATGATAATTTGGTTCATGGGTTAAATTTGTTGTTCATTAAGTATTTCAGGTAACCTGTCAGTTGATGCTGATCGTAATCTTGGTAGTTATGTGGTGTGATCATAGATTATGATATTGGCTGATTTCCATCTGTAGTTTCTTTGACTCCTTTGCAAGAACTGTATCACTAGATTAATCATGTTCATAAGCTGTTTGTGGTTTTCTTACTGATCAGTTGGTATGATAATTGATGTCTGAAAATTGCATAATTTTTTTATTTTTATTTTTTTATAGGAATCAGCAGCTTGTATTAGAATAACAAAATGTACAAAACGAGGAGATGAAATATCCTTGAGAAGCCAAGGGGATTACAAAAAAGGATCCCAATTGGCATAAATTTGAGAGAATAACAAAATCTGGAAATTGCATAAAATTAAAATCTACAAATGAGAATGTCCAGTATTCTGAATCATAAGACATTTATTGTCCTTAAAAATAATTAGATGTGGGTGTGTGTTTCTTCGGGGAGACTTGAGTAACTCGCTCTGGAAGCATCGCTAAGAATAATACAAACCTTCATTGATCTCGATGTTGATGGGTCTAAATGAATTTGGACTTATTTCTTTCTAATGGAGTTAATGCAAAGATACCTAGTAGAAAGATAAATTTGTGAGAATAATATTTCCATCTTGGTGTCTTCAAAATTTAATTGTTATATATGTCAGTAGTGACAATCCAATATGATATCTTAAGTTCTAGCATGTGGTTAAGCCTAACCCCCTCCAACTTTGATGGTGCAGGGTTGACATTAGCTCCACTTGTTATGAAGGTTGATCCTAATTTGAACGTTGTTTTGACTGCTTGTCTAACTGTTTACGTGGGTTGTTATCGATCTGTGAAACCCACTCCACCTTCAGTAAGTTCAACAGCAAAAAATGCATCAAGAAAATTATGCCAAGTCGTTTACTGCTTCCACTTTCTTCATTCCTTGCACAATTATAATCCAGTTGCTTACAATGTCTTATTATCAAACATGCAGGAGACAATGTCCAGTGAACATGCCATGCGTTTTCCCTTTGTTGGGAGTGCAATGCTTTTATCTCTTTTCTTGCTTTTCAAGTTTCTATCAAAGGACTTGGTTAATGCAGTCTTGACGTGCTACTTTTTTGTGCTTGGGATCCTTGCCCTTTCGTATGTATTGAAATGTGTTTGGTCACAAGCACTTCTTATTATTGCTGATATATTGAATTAGCTGCTCTTAATCCAAAATTTTATTTATGTTTATCCTCTTTCCATTTTGTCTAGAGCCACTCTGTTGCCTGCTATTAAGCGATATCTGCCAGACCATTGGAACCAAGATGCTATTGTATGGCGTTTTCCATATTTCCGTGGTACGTGATTTTCTTTTAGCTTGATGACATTTCCTGGAAAATGAGCTAACTTCCACGTGTTTGGATTTATGAGCGATGATCGTGCTTGTTCTCTGCATAATGTACTTTTTTGGGAATGACCTAGGATCTTTTGTCCACCTTGTTTTTGTTTAAGATTATGATGCAAAGTCTTCCTTGAAGTCTGAATCACCATATTTTTCCTTTAAATTTTCAACTCTAATCTATTTTGAAATGAACCTTGGTCATTAGGTGGTCTGGAGCTCTTTGTTGGCTTTGAAGAACTTAGCATGCCACTTTTCCTAATGAAGAAATTTAAGTTTAATGGTTTTGATAATAGTTTCCCCTATTAATATATCTGTTTGCCAGGGTTTGATAAGGAATCCTCTGTTTTGGAAGTTCATAGGTTGAAACGCCAAATTCTTTTGAAACATGGAATTTGGTTTTTGTTGTTTTGAGATCCATATGATTTTGATTTTCAATCTTGTATGTTTATACCTTTGTTTTCATATTGGAGTCTTCTGCGTCTCTCAAGGTTTCAGATGATTTTAACTGGTTGACATTATTTACTTTTATCATGCAGAATGATATTTTTCCTTTCATTTCTTACACAGCTCTGGAGATCGATTTCACCAGGTCTCAGATTGTTGCAGCAATTCCTGGAACCTTCTTTTGTGCATGGTATGCTATGAAGAAACACTGGCTGGCTAACAATATCTTGGGCCTTGCTTTTTGTATTCAGGTACGATCGTAACTTTTGAAAATAAACCACACTTTTTCTGATGGTCTGAGCAAACTTTTGTTCTTTAATTCCTTATGATATGTGACTGGGAGTTCTTTGTTGACTGAAAAAAATTCGTTGGGTTTAATTTGAGACTTAACCAATCAATTTAATTATAGATAAAACTAACCGTCAGATTCTTGTATGGCTTTCTTTATATCAAATAACATATTTCTGATATTAATTTATATAATGCACATGTTTATATGGTTGAGCACACAAGGAAGC
The DNA here is from genome assembly GCF_013281855.1 of Momordica charantia. NCBI lineage: Eukaryota > Viridiplantae > Streptophyta > Magnoliopsida > Cucurbitales > Cucurbitaceae > Momordica > Momordica charantia. The sequence continues at coordinate 4,306,652 of NW_028275159.1, forward strand.
AATTAACTCTATTTTTTCATTTGCAGGGAATTGAAATGCTTTCTCTTGGTTCCTTCAAGACTGGTGCCATACTTTTGGTAAGAATTGGAATATAAGGATTTTATAATGAAAATTAATGATATTACAAAATTAATTGGTTACTGTTGTTGGATATTAGAGCCATTTTTATCACAAGAGGGATTCTTTGACTCTGTAAACCAAGCCTACATTAGTTATTACTTTCCTTAGTCTTTTATCCTTTATTTCAGTAAAAAGCCCTCATGCTGCTTATTTTTTCCTTTGTTTGGTACTCGGGGGCACAACTTGATTACGAGTCCTAACTTCTAAGTAGTGCAAATGTTATTGCCTTTAACCTGTCCAAGTATGAACAAAGACTGATGGTGAACTTGTATGGAGTACTTGAGGTGTTTGATAAAACATGGTACTTGGTATTTGTCCTGCTCTTGACATAGCGAACTTGTATGGGGCTCGGGATTGGATTAGGATTTTACTATGCTGGGATATCTAAATCGTTCCTATGCAATTTCCATGTTTCTTATTTCAATGATGAAAAATTGCTTCACACATAAGTTGCAATTTTCCCCCTAATTAATTTTCCTATTTTTCTAATTTCTCCATAGGCTGGACTGTTTGTATACGATATTTTCTGGGTTTTCTTTACTCCAGTGATGGTTAGTGTTGCGAAATCTTTTGACGCACCTATAAAGGTCTGTACTCTTGCTTAACTTTGAATACTTGTAGTTCCTTCGTATTTTTCTTTCCCATGACATTTGTTGATATTGTCACAGTAAAATGTGATTTGGCCGACTGTCTGAATGTGGTTTTTAAAATTTCTTTGCAGCTTTTGTTCCCCACCGCGGATGCTGCTCGACCATTTTCCATGCTTGGACTTGGTGATATTGTCATTCCTGGTGAGTTTAAATGCAAATTTACACGTTGGATTTGTGGCAGGAAAATTAAATAGAATGTTGTAGTGTGATTAGTGGTGGTGTGCACTGTGCAAAACTGAACCTCTCCCTTCTCCTAGCCAACGGTTCTTTCTTGAAACTACAACCTTTTCACATCGCCTGCTAACTATGCTTTTCATCTTTGTGCCACACTGATTCGAATTTGGATCTACATATGCTGTTTTGTTTATATCACTTGCCATCTGTTCTTTAATGTTAATGTCTCAATATCTAACCTGTTTTGGTTATTGACTCGCATTGACATGACTTTATCAGAGTACACAAAATAGACATAGACACACCAGATTATTATAGTTGGAAAAAGTTACCCTTGCAATAGTGGTCAAGAAAAGAAGAAAAATGTACGATTGATAGTTGGAAAAAGAAAAATATAAAATAAAACCTAAACCTCAGCTTTGTTTATTTTTTTAAGTGCAAGTCACTGTGGCCATGATGCATCTAATGTCGGTGATGGTGGTGCCTTTTTGGAGATCCTTAATGGATGTTCTTATATTGGATGTAATTTTTTGCACACTTCCCTGTTTTGAGCACTAGACCCTGTCTTCCATCGACAAGTGTTACCTCCTATATTTGGTATCTGAAAATGAATCTTGAAGCTGCTTATAGTTAGCATAATTGGATCCTTCTCCTTTTTTTTTTCCCTCCTGCATGACCATCACATAATCATTAGCAGGTTGATGTTTACCACTTATATTTAGATTTCGTGTCTTAATTTTGTAAGCATTTTTATTTATGTACATTGCAATCGTTGGCAAAATTTTATATAATGCTCCCTTTGTTTCTTAATGAAGTATTGATATCGTTTTTCTTCCTCTAGGCATCTTTGTAGCACTGGCTCTTCGATTTGATGCATTGAGGGGAAGAGATGGTCAATATTTTAAGAGTGCTTTTCTGGGATACACAGTTGGTTTGGTCCTCACAATTATAGTCATGAATTGGTTTCAAGCTGCTCAGGTGACGTTGGAATTCTCTCATTCCACTCTTCTGGTTAAATAACACCTTTGATTATAATGATCTCATTAATGTTGCAACTTTACTTTTCTTATAAACATTAACATTTTAGTGGTTGGCTCAAGTCTCGACTACGTATCAAGATGTTGACGACTTTAGTGAAAAAGTGTGGCCTGACCTTTTGCCTGCTTTCTTATTTTTCAGCCTGCACTTTTGTACATTGTGCCTGCTGTTATTGGATTTTTGGCTGCTCATGTCATATGGAATGGGGAAGTGAAACCGGTTTGTTCTAGACTTCTCCATTTTCTATTTTTTACGTTATTGATGCGTTTATTCTCTCCTTTTTACCCAAAAACTCACATTCTTATTATACCTACCCATTTTTTTGCTATCACTTTGGAAGTATTTAGACTAGCTCGTTCGATTACGATTACGATTTTGTTTTTGTTTTTCTGTTTTCTTTTCTTAAGTTAACTTATAAACACTATTTTCACTAAACATTATAGACTAAAGTTGAAATCTTATAGGCTTCTAAGTTGGGTGGTATATTGGTTTTTTTGTTATATTTGCAGTTGTTAGAGTTTGACGAGTCGAAGAGTGGCGTTTCATGTGAAGAAGGAGGAGATGATGACAAAGGAGGGAAGAAGGAATAAATATAAATAATTATGATGTGATGAGCAAACAATGAGAGAGATCATCCCATCCATCCCCACCCCATCATGTAAGCTAAGCCTTTTCTTTTAACATTGGGCTCTAATTTTATATCCTAAACTTCGCCTACAGTTGTAGTGTATCAAACTCAAACACACACAGATTTTGAAATATGAGGTTTAGCTCTCTCCTTTTAGTTTTCCACCTTTTATTGCAACTCTGCCCCCCCACCCATTTTCTTGGGGTTTCTATAGCAAATTTTCAATATTTTATAAAAGCCCCCCTTCTCTTTCCCCTTTCCCGCTTGCCCTTTATCTTGTTTCGACATTTTCTTTAGTATATAACTGACTCGGGATAGATTGCTAATGCTTTTTAATCAGTTGATTTAAGCTTAGATTCATAAGAGTTTGTTACCTTAATTGAATTGAAATGCATATTCTACTTTCGCCTTGATTTGTGATGAATTCTGTTATTTTAAGTTTCATAATTGTTATTTGATAGATGAATAAATATTCTTGATAGGGTTGATTAAATGATTATGTTCGGTTTTCATTAATTCTAATCAACTAAATTATTTTACACAGTTTTAATTGATTAACTAATTTAGTAGCAGCAATCTTTAAAATGATTAATTACTCTTATTGTTTTGACTTTTCTTAAACTTATTTGAAAAAAAAGAAGCACTTTTTAAAAACTCAATTGTGCATGCTCTTTTAGTTTCTCCTTTTTGAAAATTTTAAATGAGAATAAAGATGTGCAATTACTTTTTAGTTCATGCTATTACTCACTTTTGTCTTAAATAACCATCAAATCAAATATGGATATCTCGCATCTATTAAATTATGAAATAAAGTCTCCTTTGTGTGGAAGGGGTTTCTTGAGAAAATGGCAAACATGACATGTGTTTCTCTCGTGAGAAATGCGAGATGAAAAAGGAACTCATATTTTCAATTGGAAAATACAAGTTTGTTTTGTAAATGTAATAATATATTTTAAAGTAGTTATATGTACGGCTATCATTAATGAACTCTATGTCATCGGCCTTTAAATAACTGTGACCATTGCCATCAATTATGATCTATTATTCATTTTGGTGGTCCCTTTTGATAAGGGGAAAGGAAGTCCTTTCAATTTTCACCTTCGTTTTGGATTTGAGAAAACTATCACACATTTATTATTTTTTTCCTTAAAAAAACCCTTGTTTTCTAGTCATTTTTTATCCTCATTTGAAAATGGATCTTATATCGGTTTATAATAGACATAGACCACTTATCTCACTAATAATTTGTTTTAAGATTGAACACATGAATATTTATATTTATATTTTTCTCTCTCCTTCAAGTTACAAAGACAAGTTTAGTAATTTGCCTAAGGTTTTTTTCCCTCCTCTTTTTGCATGTGAGCCTCCAAGAAATTCCAAATTTATTGTTTGCTATCGAAAATAAAAAGCCAAAGTAGAATGATAGCCACACGGATTTTATTTAATAAGCACGTTAAATGTCTGAATCAACCTATTCTATTTTATTCTTTTTTTTCCCCTCCCGACAAGATCCAATAACTTTATTTTGAAACCACTATTAACTATTAAGAGATATTTTTTTAATTGTTTTGTTATTTCTTTAATATGATGTTTAATGGATTCATAAAGTAATCTAAAACTTTTAAGGGTGTTTAGCAGTATTTAAGGGAGATAAGGGACCATTTAAAAGTATCCTTTTTTTAAAAGAAAAATGGAATTGACTAATTTATAATTCTTGAAATTATTAGAAGAGGAATGTTTCCGTGTTTGCATCCCTTCGAGTTATAATCTATTGTCCATTATGGTGGTCCATTTTGGTAAATGTAAACGAAGTTTTCCTCTATTCTAACTCCATATTTACATGACTTTTCTATGGTCTCCTTGGTCTGGGATAAACCTCTCTTTTGATGGGGTTTTTTAGTCATTTTTTACTCTCACTCTTCGAATATAGTTATCGTCTAGTCCGAGGAAACGTGGCCTTTTAGGATACCTGTGCTGATGGTTCGAGCTTTCCGAAAAGGGGCCTTCTTTGCCCTCCACCTAAGCTGTGCAGGAAAGGTCCAAAGCCAATCTTAGGGAATAGTGAAGCTTCATAAGCTCTTTTTGTCCTGGTGCAAGTAGTCTGCATCTTCACAAACATGTCTATTTCACCGAGCCTCTCTCCCAAACAGTGCCCATACCATTATGCCTTTCGTGTAGGTTGAAACTTATCCGATAAAGAATTTTGTTACCTTAGGACCGTTATAGTTACGACTGCCATTTACCATGGCTTTGATTTTGCCGACTCCTCCGTCATCAGGTCACCAACTTCCTTGATTTTCCGGCACTAGGTAGGCATCAGCCGCCCAATATGGTCTTACGACTTTGTGAAGATCCGAGTTTTTGGTAAACATTCACCCGAGCTTGGTCACTGCGACCCCTTTTGCAAGGAGGCACAGATTGTAATGCTCTTAACTTCCTTTTGCTTGGAGTTTATCCTCAAGTGGCATTCAAGAAGCAACTAGTCCCTCGTAGATTTCTATAAGGCCAACTACTACATAATAAGAAAATCCAGAGTCATGAGTAATAGTGAAGCCTAGAGAGGCAGAAACTGTGCTTCGTGGATGAAGCCGAGCCACTAATGGAGTGGGTGGAGCCGTGGAGGAGGCATACTATATGTATAGTAATCGCTGAAATACCAAAAGAAAAGGAACGGAAAAATTCAGTGAACTATTTAAGGTATCAATGTGATTGATCCGATAAGTACAAAGAGCTTTCGGTAGAGTTCTTTAATTCTCGAAATAGCTTGCGGCAACTCCTAACATTAGTATGAGTTCGTTGACTACATGAGTATAATCCTTCTTGACGATGATTTCCACGATAATAAGAAATCGAAATGAATCGTTCTCCCTCTCTTTTTGTACGTGAGCGTGAAATAAATTCGAAATTCATTGTTTCCTGCCCAAAATAAAAGAGTAATAGCCACACGAATTAATTGCTTTGTAAGAATTTTAAAATTAAGTCGTACGTTTTCTGAACAAACTTCTCTACTTTTTTTATTTTTTATTTTTTTATTTTCTTCCTTCCTGCCAAGATCCAACAACTTTCGAGCTCTTCTGTTTGTATGACTACTTTTTTGAATATTTAATGGATTCATAAAATAATCTTAAAACTTTTAATTTAGAGATGGGGCCATTTTAAAAGTATCCTTCTGTCCTTTTTTTTAAACAATTATTATTATTATTATGCCTTTTCTCTTTAATGGATTCATAAAGTAATCTAAAAATAATAAAAATTAAATAGAGAAATTACCACTTTAAAGTATTCTTTATAGAATTGACTAACTCGAGAGGAAAGTTCCCATTTTTGCCTTCATTAATCGCAACCCTACTTGAATCATTTGTTCGAGAATTATTTACATATGTAGTAGGGTCACATCATTGTCTTGTAAAATTAATCGAAATGTAGCGTGAATCGGCCAAAATACTCACGGACTAAAAAAAATCAAATATAGTGGTTATTTTTTTAATACAACCAAATATAGTCAAGAATACAAATAACAACAAACAATCATTATTATTTAGTAATAAATAATTTCGATAAAAAGAATGGACAGAGGGATTGCTTAATATTTCATTCTACACGTTTTGCCGGTCTACGCCAGCTCAGCTGGAAGCTTCCGCTTTTCCAGTGGGTTGGGTATTATGAATTTAGGACCACAGCCTCGTGGACTCTGGTGGGACACTCTTTTTTTAATTATTATTTTAAATATATATATATATATATATATATATATATATATAACTTTTTAGAACCTGACCTCATATATGCTCAATAAATTATAAAATACATGTGTGATACGAAATTGATAAGATTTTAGAGAAAATGACATTATTGGTGGTTTCTTTCTTTTTCTTTTCTTTTTTTTTTTTTTGAGTTGACTGTCATAGGTCTAGTGGCCGTTTTTGTGCATTGTTCAAGCAAATTTTTTCCATCCTTTCAATTTTGTAAATTAGTAGATAATTTTTTTAGTACAATATGTAGGGTGGAAGATCAAACTCACAAACTCTTGGTTGGAGATATATGTCAATCATCCTAAACTACGTTCATTTGACGGATAATTTTTTTTCTTTGGATAGAAATTAATTAATGAATAATTGACACAAAGAGAACATCAAATAAATACTACTATCAAATATTTATAAAAAATAGGAATAAAAAACAGAAACACTAACGGATGGTCATTTATTGTTAAACCAACATTGGTCTTTTCAATTTGACAGTTTTATACCTATTATTATTTTATCTTATTTCTGCATATGGATGCGTGCTATTTTTTGAATCTTTATTCTTTATAGTTACGATATTAGAATATTGAAATTTATTTTCTGATCAAATTGTCTTTTATATACTTTATTCCAAACATTCCCTGGACGATGAAAGTTTTTTCTTTCTAATTTTTTTTTCCTTTTTGAAAAACATGATATTCATTTATCTGCCACTTGATCCACGTATTTGAATAAAACGTCAATTAGGAATATTATAAATTTGTAAAAAAAATTGTTCGCAAATCATCGACTTCAGCTGCTAGGCCTTAGAAATAGAATTTGATTTTCCGTTGACGTGTACAATGGATGCAGTAGAGAAGAGGGAAACAAGTTGTTAGATATCTCGAGGACAAGTTTTATCCTCGTTTAAAGTTTAAATTTCACGTCATACAAATGTAACACGAAAAGGCAAGAGTGATATTAAGATCAATTTCGCCATTACTGTAATTAATCACCCTCCCTCATCTCGGTACACAATTCATTATTATGTTCTAGAATTTACATTTATCACGCTAAGTTAAATGTGCTATTAAAATATTAATGAAAATTTTTAAAAAATTATGTATTGTTTTTCAAATTGGTTAAAGTTTTAAAATAAAACATAAAATTGTTATCCAATAAAGTCTTAGAATATAAAAACACATGCTAGAATAAGTTATACTATAATCCATCTTTAAATCCAAGCAGACATTCTATTAAACAAATGATTTTATTAAAAGAAATATAATTTTAAAATGTTTTTAAAAGTGCCATATATGATGTATACATATATATTAAAAAAAAAGTGCCATATATTTTTTTTTAATATATACAAACACTTTTTTTTTTAGTATACTTCACACAAAAGTACCATCATAATTTTGGACTGAAGCTTGGGTGGGGACCACATCCCCATTAAATTGGAGTTTCCCATTTGCACTAATTGCTTTAACCAATAATTGAACTCCTTGGCCCTGTCTATCTTTTTATTGGCTCTTCCACTTTCTGGCAATAAAAAAAAAAAAAAAAGGAAATAACAGTAAATAATATGAACCTTTTTTTTAAACAAGTAAATAATATGAACTTAACCCTTAAAATAAAATCATTACTCAAATAGTTTTAAAAAGTTAAAATATCTGTATACTTTTTAATTTTGGTCCATGTAATTAATGTTATTTTTATTCTAGTACTTTTAATTTTATCTATTTTAAATTTTTGGTACTTGTACTTATTAAAAAAGTAATCATTTTTATCTATTCTATTTTATTTTTTACCTCGTTGTTTTCCATCATATTTCAACACGACATTATACGTAAGTTTTTCTTGAAATGTAGTCATAACTTTATATTAAAAAATTTTTGTTTTGTATAAAATTTGTGTTAAAATTTTGTAAATAGGTGTTCGAGACGAATTATCACATGTGATGCGTCGAAATCAGAGATCCTCAACGACCGTGATGATAAGAGGAACTAAATTAAATTTTTAGTTTGAACCAGTTACAAGCAGCTCGACAATAGAAGCCAAGCCGAGCTATATCTCACCTTCTGATCAACTTTTGTTAAGTACGAGCGGACCTTAAAGAGCACCTGCATGCGCAAGGGTAACATATATGTTTTTCAACAAGGCACCGCAATTTCTAGTTAGTCAGAGAGCCATTGGAGCGGAAACCATATTGGAAGCTCATCTCTATAAATAGAGATCCCCGCCTCTCACCTAGAGCATGCGAAACAATATTCTCTATCGGGTATTGATCAGACTGTATACTGACTTGAACGTCGGAGTGTTAACTTTATTTTGTAGATCTGATCTCGTACGTCGGTAACTGAATTCTAAACTTCGTGATCAAACATTAAAAAATAAATAACCAATAACCACTTTTAAGAAATACAGAAATAAAAAGAAGGTTTATATGGAAAAAAAATGAAAACTACATCAATCAAAATGAATATTTAAAAAAGAGAGGGATCACTGCTTTGACATTCAAAGAAAATTAAATAATTTGAAAATGAATCCGATGTTTTTCTCGTTTTCAAAATTAAAAAAAAAAAAATCAATTATTGGAGGCGGCATGTTCTTTTAATTTTTTAACTTGTTTTGGATTGATTATTGGAAGCGTGTCGGATGAAAAATTTGATCGACAAAATTTTCTTCAACCACCAAGTCACTGACGTACACGGATGAGTCAGATTTTCGTAATGTCTTATCGCAATTTATATTTCCTGCCGATAAGAATCGAAATTCATCTTATCAAATCGAAAGAATACAACGATTTTAGGTTTTACTGATTTTTCATCGCTCGTATCAGAAAAGTATATTCTGTTTGATCGAAATCTTCATGGAATCCAATAATTAGAGAGAGAACCATTTTAGAATTAAGATTCTACAGCGACAACAACCCTCTGCCATTATCACTGAGCCGAATTCACTTCTCATTGATTAGGGCGTTTTTCTTTTTCTATGTTCAAATTTTCTTTGAAATATAGGCCATATCCTTTCTCTGAATTTAGTCCGCACGTTTGTAGCGTACGCTCGGCTTCTTGATTATCATTTATAGAAAGTTCAAAAACAGTTAACCATTTCGTGTTTGCTGGGCGGCGATTTGGCCTCAGCTTCGGAGATCCTGTTGTTTTTATCCCCAAAACAGAGGGCAAAAGTTTCAGAATCCAATGGCTGGTGATTTTGGAGGAAAATGGGCGGGTTTCCGATCAATGGCGTTGATGATGTTCAACTTTGCTATAGCGTTGGCTCTGTCTTCCGGCGAGAGAAAAATGAAGCTCGATTCGTCGCGATTGGAGGAAGAAGGAAGCTTGGGAGATATGAATCTGCTCCAAGTAGCTTTGGATTTCTTGTGGAAGGCGGAGAAAACGGGGTATCATCATGTGTGGCCTGTAAGTATGACGATAAACTTTCAGACCTCTCTTTTCTTTTTGTCGATGAAAACATAAATCAAATGCAATCAAATTTGTTTTAGAACCGCATACTTGCAAATAATCTAATCATTTGAAATATTCTCGAAATGAAACGTGAAAGAAAATATTGTTTAGATGTTCAAACTATACTTCCTTGTGTTCATGGACTAATTTTCTTTTTCTTTTTTCGAAAATGCTTTTGAATCTTCATGCTAGGCCTTGTCTGGGTTCAGATCTAACAAATTATGCATATCATTTTGGTTATTTATGGCTTCGATGTGAAAAATGGAACTCTGTATATTAAATTTATCTCGACTTGTGAATCTCAATCTTCGGTACTTTCAACGAAGATTATGCTTTGGATTCTCAAATCAGATTTTTATTATTTTTTCTAAAATTCATATTCAATGTTCTAAAAGGTTTTTCAGCTTTAGTCTTAATTATTCAGGTTCACATCCTTATAGAAGACACTTATGCTTCCATGAACAACAAAAAAAAAAAAACTAAGTTTAGATTATGTTATAATAATCATTTAACTTTATGATACACGATTTTACATTTTCATCATTATATTTCTATTTAAAACAAGGTTGACCTCATCATATCTTCTCAGCACTTTCACCTCACTTGTTCAAGGAAAAAGCTTCTAGATTACGTTTATTATTATTATTATTACACTACCATTAATTTAGGAGGATGTTCGTCTTCATAAATACATTGTTCTTGGATCATTTTTTTTTTTTTTTTGTGAAGATTTTAGATAAGGGCTAAATAATTCTAAATAGAAGTATGAGTAAAGTAGATGGACTAACCATGTATTTTAAATGTTGTTTACAGGAAATGGAATTCGGGTGGCAGATTGTAGTCGGTTCTTTTATTGGATTTTTGGGAGCTGCATTTGGGAGTGTAGGAGGCGTTGGTGGTGGGGGGATTTATGTTCCTATGCTTAGTCTAATCATTGGGTTTGATCCAAAGTCATCTACAGCTATATCAAAATGTATGGGAACTGATCTTACTAAATAACTCCAAATCTGCTGTGAATTTGTTCTTAATTTGTCAAACTTTAATCCCTGTTCTTTTGCTTGCTAAAGGTATGATAATGGGTGCGGCAGCATCAACTGTTTATTATAATCTTAAGTTAAGGCATCCAACGCTTGATCTTCCTATCATTGACTATGACTTGGTTCTTCTCATCATGCCTATGCTCATGCTCGGCATCAGCATTGGGGTAGTTTTTAACGTCATATTTGCAGACTGGATGGTTACTATTCTTCTCATCGTTCTCTTCATAGGTAATGGAGAGATGAAAACTCATTTCACCTCATACCGGACGGTTTTATTCTCCATTTTTCTCCTTTGGCTTATCTTTGTGGTGTTTTGTGCAGCTACGTCAACGAAATCGTTTTTGAAGGGGGTTGAAACTTGGAAGAAGGAAACCATAATGAAAACGGTTATCTCTCAAACTTGAAACTTCACAGGTTTCTGTTGCACATAGTTTCAATGTCGTGGTTAATATGAACATTCGTTTTTCTGATAATTGGATGCCACTTCTTTTCAACTACAGGAGGCTGCTAAGCGTGCTGAATCAAATGGTGAGCCAATTTACTGTTTTACTGTATCAAGATGGAGCTAATCCTTGTTCTTATTTTATATTACATCTTTTGTAACAGATCTTCAATCCGATAACGTGGCATATGCTCCACTTCCCAGCGGCCCAAACGATCGCCCTGAAACTGACACCCGTGATCAAGAGGTAAGTTCATTCTTAGCCATAACTGATACCAGAAATGGGAGTGCTGAATTGTGATCCAAATTGCAGGTTCCAATCCTCAAGAATGTGTACTGGAAAGAAATGGGACTTCTTATGTTAGTTTGGGTTGCATTCCTTGCAATACAGATTGCTAAGGTTTTTGGCCTCTTATTTTCATTTTCCTTTCTCATCAACTCCTGATTTTTGTGATCACACTAAACTGAAATGAAATTCCTCTTGTTGAAAAACAGAAAGAATCACCCACTTGTTCGGTGGAATATTGGGTACTAAACTTACTGCAGGCACGTTTTCTGGGCCCCCCCTTCAAATGCCTTGTGATTTTCTGGTTGATTTCCGTTAAGAGTTTGATTGAACTTTCTGTGTACCCAAAATTTCTGTGCAGATTCCAATTGCTTTTGCTGTATCTGTTTATGAGGCAGTTTGCCTGTATAAAGGACGGAGAAAAATTGCATCTCTGGGAGATCAGAAGACCAATTTTCGAGTTCACCAGCTTGTTCTGTATTGCTTCTTGGGTATAGTGGCTGGAGTGGTTGGTGGGCTGCTTGGACTTGGCGGAGGATTTATTATGGGTCCTCTGTTCTTGGAGCTGGGCATTCCCCCTCAGGTATATATATTATATATTATCTCTAACCTTAGGGAGGAGAGGGTCATGCCATTAGAATATTTCAAGGTCGTGGCCCCTTTGGTAAGAGTTCGACGTATCTTGGTCATACTATTTTAGAGATCTCAAGTTCGAAGCTTCGAGTGAGCTTAATACCAAAAATGTTTGATGTCTCCTAAGTTCAAGATTTGGGCTAACACGGGTGTCTTAGGCATAGAGAGATCGAACCTTCAACTTTCTAAACAAATTAATACCAAATAATGATTTGTTATCAACATGAGCATAGCTCAGTGGTAAAGAGACGTAACTTTTTCTTTTGAGGTTGAAGGTTAAAATCTTCGAATCTTCGAATCCTTCAATTTGTTGTTTGAAAAAAAAAAACATAATAATTTATTCTATTGTGATCATAATATTTTGTGATTTGAACGTTATATCTTATATATCATTCACATCAACACATTTAAAGTTCATGGGACCACTGCTACTCCCAATGGTTTGAAGTCCGTGATCTCAAAGGTTTCTGATCTTTTGTCCATTTTAAGTAGAGAGACATCATGTGGACCACCCATGATGTTACATTGATTAGAATAGAATTTTGTAGTTACATTGATTTCTCGTTTTTATTAGATGACATCAATGATTTAAATTTGAGTTTTTCCACCGGTCATGTTAGAAATCAAATCATATCAAACTTAACTTTTTTATACCTTTGCTCTCACAGGTATCGAGTGCTTCAGCAACCTTTGGAATGACATTCTCCTCATCAATGTCTGTTATACAATACTATCTTCTACACCGTTTTCCTGTTCCTTACGGTAACTTAATCTTACCTTCAAACATGATCCATTCTACGACTACTATATTATAATTCAAGAATCTGAGTCAAGAACTTTCAAAGGGAGGAGTAAAATTTTATATTTTACGTATAATATAATCTTAACGGGGCAAATTAGAGAGAACAAAACTTTCAAATCTCAACTTTCATGCGTAGTTTTTTATAATCCAAACGAAACAAAAGAGAAGCAATTGCATCCTTCCTTCCTTTGCACTCCGTCATGTTACAATCCATCCAAAAAATTGTCATTTTTCTTTCCTCAAAAGTTTTTAAACTATTTGACTGATTGAGCAAGTTTTAATATTTGCAGCTCTTTACTTCACTATTGTGGCCATGGCAGCTGCATTTATTGGACAGCACGTAATCAGAAAGCTGATTAACTTGATTGGAAGAGCATCTCTAATTATCTTCATTTTGTCCTTCACAATATTTGTCAGTGCAGTCTCTCTAGGTGAAAACTACATACAAGCGAACTGTTTCAGCCATTTCCTCTGCAAATAATATATAAAATCTGAAATGGATTCTGGTTTGGTTTGAATTTTCACAGGTGGAGTTGGAATCTCGAAGATGATTGGTCAGATCCACCGACATGAATACATGGGATTCGAGAATCTGTGCAAATACAATGTATAAGGTTTTTTGTCCTTCTCAAAGAAATGTGATTTTGTTATTGTTTTCCATTCAGATTCCTATGATTTTTTTGGATTTTGCATTGGAAATTTAATTTCTCTTAAGTTTGATGGATAAGATGTTAGATTTTATCTATATTTTTTGAGTTCTTTCAGGGTTTTTGTGGTGCGTGCTTAGAAAGTCTAGAAATGTATAGTATCTATAGTATGGGAAGTACGTAATCTTGAATATCTATGCATAGCATGATTAGATTTTTAGATATTGTTTTCCTATGCACTATGCATTTTCAAATTAGATTTGAAAAGGTAACGTGAAGTGTTGTACAACTTTATGTATCATATTCTTTGCCCAAATTCGAATAAAAAATGCTACCTCAATGGAGTAGTTCCATGGTTTTTTTTAATGTTTTATTTTATCTCATAATAAAATTAAAATTTTAAAATATGTTGGGTCTAGAATCAAATGGTTGTGAAATGGTGTTTAAAAAGTTAAAAGAATGTGATAAGTTTTTATTTTTAAAGGGAATTGAAATAAAGCAATTGAAAATTGTACATCGAAACCGAAATGAAGTATGTATGAAAGTTTAAAAATCAAAATAAAATGTTAAATATCAAATTATTTTGACTATGTAATCAATCATAAAAAAAAATATATCATTTAACAATTGTGGGATGGGATAATAGAATTAAGAATAATTGAGATCATCAATGAGATACTAATCAATGAGATACTAATAAATATTAGAGAAATTATAGTGGGTAACAAAAATCTTTTATGTATTTAAAAATATGTCATACGTTTTTTAAATTTTCAAATTTGGCAAAAAAATTTCACTTATATCAGTAGTATATCAGATACTCATATCAGTAATATATTAGACACTCGTATGGATAGTATATTAGATGTACATCACAAACATATTGCACAAACACTCATATTAGTAGTATTTATTACAAGTATATTAGACATTTATATCAATAATATATCAGATGTACATCGCATACATATATCAATAGTCATACATATTACAAATGTATATCATTTACGTAAAATTGTCATTTTAAAATTAGATCTTCCTTTCTTTTTCTAAATATCATATTTAAAAAATTTAAATATAGTTGCTATTTAGCTTATATTTGCCACTACCCGATATGATTGTTTTCAAAAAAGAAAAAAGAGTCCATTAACCAAATAATTGTACAACCAAACTAACTTGAAGAATTATCAGGAGCAGTGGGACCAAAAGCTAAAAATATCCCGAGTTGTCTCATCAAGAATTTGCACTATTTATTATTTTTATTATTATTTGAGAAGCACATGTTTATATTTATTGCTGGTAGGCCAACCAACTTTCCACTTTCCACACATCTTTTGTCGCTGCCGTAAAGTTTCTGCAATTTTCATCTGAATTATTTATTTAATTTTTTACTGTGGACGTGGCTGATATCACTGTACCGTTTGTCTTTTAAGAAAAATAAATAAATTACAATTCAAATATAAAGTAGACATTCAAATTCACTATATTTTTCCTTCAAAAAAGAAAAAGACAATTTACTATATTTTGGAGGAGGCGATTACTCTCATTTACCGTATATTTGACTAAATTACATTTTCGGTCCAATAATTTTTTGGGTTCAATCTAACAAGTATTTCACGTCTGATATGTGAATTACCGCTGAGCTATACTCGTTTTGGCTACAAAAGTGTCTATTGTATCATATATTTATTAGACATCATATTTAAAATTCAAATACCTATTAAATATAGAATTAAAAGTTATATCAGACATAGTCATGAACATAGGTTATTGATATGAATAACAATTTTTTACTGTTTTTTTTAAATAGTCGAGGATTAATTAAACAATTTCTCATGAAGTTGGATAAGGTATAAGTGTTTAATAGGTTAGAGATTTATTAGACGTATAATTTAAAGTTTGAAAACTAATTATATACAAAACTAACAATTTAAGATAAATTGAAATTTTAAGGACGTATTGGACCATCGTTAAAATTTAATGTGACCTATTAAATTTCATTACCAAACTTAAACTTAAAAAAAAAATCACATTCCTGTTATACTCACAATTACTTACATCTGGATTCTAGCCATGGAAGCTTTTGTTTTTGTCAATCATTAATAATAATGATAACGACATTTTTGTAAAAAAATTAGTATTATTTAGTTAAATTTTTAAAAAGTAATTTTGAATAATTAAAAGCGCTTTTTAAGTTTTTTGTAGTAAAAAATGATTTGAAAATTTAAAAAACAAATAAAACACTGAGGTTTTAGAAAAAGCATTAATTAGTTTTCTTTCAAAATTATTTGTAATAATAATTAATATGTCTTTTTCAAATCACATCTCAAAATTAAAAAGATAGAGTAGAAAGTTTGTGTTGCAATTTGCGGCGGCGCGTGTAAATTGCTCGCTTCAACGGCGGAGAGCGGCGGTGGAGCGAACGGTGGCTGTTGATCGCAACAGTCAACTTTCTGGTACCTGTGGCCTGAAGATGCCGGAAATATCGAGGTCGGATTCCGACGAAACACGGAGAAGTTTTCCAGTGACCGGCGACGTTTCAAAAATCTTCTTACAGACACGAAGACTTTTCCTCTGGCGATCGGACGGCTCCGATTTGTCAACTCGTCTGGCCAGTGAGTCATCCCCTCCCCTAAGCGTGTGCTTTATTTAAAAATAAATGTCAATTAATTTTTTGTTGTAATCATATGATTTAAAATGTTATAAATCTAATTTTCAAAAAATAAAAGTATTTTTTTTAATATAATTCTGTTTTGAAATCTGACTTCCAAACTTGCATTTATATTAGTATAATAAAAAGTCTAATTTGTATAAATTTATATTTATTATTAAAAAAGTTTAAATCACACCTCCACTACTAATACTATTGGCCATGTTATATTCTAATACATAATTTATTGAGAAAAAAATCTATTAACTCAAGTCAATTGATTTATCTAATTCGGTGGAGGTATTACCTTTCTATAATTCAAAAGTTTAATTAACGTCTTAATTGACATATATATCCAACAAGAGATTGTAAATTCGATCTCATCAATTAAGTAATAATAGTTTTAGAAAACGAATCTAAAAACAAAAAGGTGTAGATAAAGCCAAAAGAAAAGGTATTTGAACACCAGTTCTTTGTCATTTCTCTAATTAAATATTGAAAAACTCATAATTTAAAAAAAAAAAAAAGAAACTGTTTATTTTTACATTTATCTTTTTTTAGTTGTGACATATTTAAAGGCAGTAAGATAAAATGTACTTGCAATAATTCATACTTTTAAAAATAATAATATATTTCCTTAAAAAAAAATCCTTTATATTCAGGTTCTCGCCTTCTGTGTCAGTGGTACAGAAAGATCAGAAAATATTTTGATTGCAATCGGTCGGCAAATAGAAGCTTCAGGCGCGCTATCTTAGCAAATCGCTTGCTGCAATGGCGGATTCCGGCGGAGGCAAGTGGAGGAGCAAACGGCCGCTGTTGATCGCGACGGTCAATTTTCTGTTAGCTCTGGCTGTAGTTTCTGCAGAAAGAAGCTTGAAGATGCCGGAAATGTCATCGTCGGACGAAACACGGAGAAGTTCCGCCGATGATCGGCGAGATTTCAAAAGTCTCCTCGCCGCCGCGAAGACCTTTCTCCGGCGAGCGGA
Organism: Momordica charantia; assembly: GCF_013281855.1. Lineage (NCBI taxonomy): Eukaryota > Viridiplantae > Streptophyta > Magnoliopsida > Cucurbitales > Cucurbitaceae > Momordica > Momordica charantia. Next base: position 4,323,946 of record NW_028275159.1, read on the forward strand.
CGGTGCCGATAATCAACTCGTATGGCCAGTAAGTGATCTTCCCCCAAAAGAATCCAGGTAAAAAGAAACTAATTAAAAGAATGAAAAAAAAATCTCTAAAATTCGATTATATTTTCCGGCGTATCAGGATATGGAGTTTGGGTGGCGCATTGTGGCCGGCACGGCGGTTGGATTTATGGGAGGGGCTTTCGGCAGCGTCGGCGGTCTTGGCGGCGGCGCCTTTTTCCTTCCGATGCTTAATCTCATTATTGGGTTCGATCCCAAATCCTCCACCGCCATTTCCAAATGTAAGTAAACTAATTATTTTTTCCTTTTAATTTTGCGGAATTATGCTCGTTTCTTCTCAATTTCTCTCAAAAATAAAAATAAAATATAAAAAATTATTTTATTAATTTTTCAATATATAGTTTAGATTTTAAAAACGTTTAAAAAATTAAATAGTAAAGTAAAAATAGAAAATGAGAAACAAAATACTTACCTAACAGGAGTTAAACAATTTTAATTATGTGCATAATAAGTTATAATTTTTAAAATCCATGAACCTATTAGATACAAATTCTAAAAATCTAGATTCTGTTACCTACAAAATTTGAAAGTTTATAGATTTATTAGAAACAATTTGGAGTTAAATTATGTTCATATCGACCAGGTATGATAATGGGTGCAGCGGTATCGACGGTGTATTATAATCTTAAACTAAGGCATCCGGCTCTCGACATGCCCATTATTGACTATGATTTGGTGCTTCTTGTCCAGCCCATGCTCATGCTTGGAATTAGCATTGGAGTTATTTTTAATGTCATTTTAGCCGATTGGATGGTCACAATTCTCCTCCTCATCCTCTTTTTATGTAATTATATAAATTTAAAATTATTCAACTCAAAATTTTATTATTCTTCTTTGAAAAAAAAAATATTGTGTTTGTTATTTAAAATTTGGTGTGGTGTTGTTGTTCTCTGCATTGGAAGTCATATCTACAAAAGCATTTCTGAAGGGAGTTGCAGCTTGGAAGAAGGAAACGCTTCTTCTCAAAATGGTTTAATTTTGTATCTCTCATGATTAATTATTCTTTAATTACTTAATTTCAATCTCACATCCATCTTTTGTAATTTGATTCCGGTATCGCTTGGTTGTTTTTTATTTAGGAGGCTGACAAGCTCTTCGGTGAGTCACATGGTAAGTCAAAGCTAAATGTTTTTTAATTTATTGAGCTATTCACATGTTGACATCCAACGCGGATTTACGAGGTTTTGATCAGAGTGATTAATTAGTATTTGATTAGCCTCTGAAAGTGAAGGGATCGAGTACAGGGCTCTTCCTGGTGGACCTGGACAGGAGACAAAGGAAATAGAGGCAGAAGTAGAAGTAAGGGCAGAATGGGGTTTTACAAAATCTTATGAAACTCTATAAATGTTGCAACTAATGCTAAATTATTGATTTTATTTATTGGTTTGCAGATGTCAATTCTTCAGAATGTGTGTTGGAAGGAATTGGGTCTTCTCTTCTTCGTTTGGGTTGCCTTCCTTGTCCTCCAGATTCTCAAGGTTCTCTTAATTTCTTCTCTTCTTCATTATCTCTCTTCCAAGTTCCGACATATTTATTTCTGCCCAACTTGATTGAAGCATTTATTTTTTACTAACAAGTCGTGAGTTTAAAATTTCACCTTACATGTTATTGTACTAAAAAAAATCGTTTGAAAAGTTTAAATTTTGATTGAAAAAAAAAGAAATCGTTTGATTGGGGAAATTTTGAGTTTTAGAAGCCAAAATTTAGTTTGTGAACCATGAAAGATAGATTAAAAGATTAAATTTATGTAGATATGGAAATAATTTTTCTTTTTTTAAAAATTATATTTTAGCCAAGTAGGGTCAGTTTTTGTCGTTATTATCATTTTTCTTTTTAGGAAAAGTTATTAAAATGGTAAAATGTGCCAAATAAAGTCTGTGTCTTGAGAGAGAGTCTTCTCTGAGAGGACAATTAAAGCGGTGAGAGAGATGTTTAAATTCCCTTTGAAAAAAAAAGGTTATGTTTAAATTGGATAATATTACCGACATTATCTTTTTAAAAAGATATTATTTTGGTTTATTTGTTTTCTTTTTTTATTTAATTTATTTCGATTGTTATTTCAACCTAATACTCTATATTTTGATCCTTAAAATATTGTTATAACCTTATATTTAAGAAGTTACTTGTGCATAAAATCTGTGAAAATATGAGACAAAAGTTACAACTACAAGACTAAAATATGATTTAAAAATTTTTGTTGAAAAAATAAGACAATATTTTTTTGTTGAACGAAGAACAAGATGAAGCAAATGCAAATATTAAATAAAGATTTTTTTTTTTGTGGTATGTGCTAGTATTTGCATACTTTAATGGGACTTCTTGTTTTTTTTTTTTTCTTCTTTTCTTTAATTTAACAGGAGAAAACAATGTCTTGCTCGTGGAAATATTGGCTACTAAACTTACTGCAGGTCCACCCACACAAATTAAGAAACTACTAATTTTCTTTATTTATAATTTCTGTTTGGTTTCCGGGAAAATCTTCAACAAGTTTTCTGTTTGTTTCCCTAGAAAGTACTTATGAATGGGGTTTCTTGCAGATCCCAGTATCTGTGGGGGTGTGTTCGTACGAGGCAATTAACCTGTACAAGGGTAGGAGAGTAATTTCATCCTTGGGAGATCGTCGGACCGAATTCCGCGTCGGGCAGCTTCTGGCGTACGGCACCCTTGGCGTGGCGGCCGGCACCGTCGCCGGATTGCTCGGCGTCGGCGGAGGATCCATCATGGGACCATTGTTTTTGGAGCTCGGAGTTCCTCCTCAGGTGGATTACACACTTTACACTTTTTCTTTTTATTCTAAGATTCTTTTACAAGAATACATAATACTTTGTCAATCAATTGTCGATTTTTTTGATGTGGTATATTTATAGCCGCATGAAATTTTAGTGAATCCCATGTTGAGTTATCCTCTCAATGTTAAAATATACCATGTTAAAACTATACCATGTTGAGTTATCCTCTCAATGTGAAAATACGACATATTAATTAATTTAAAAGTTAGTAAGAACAGTTTATATTGATCGTTGTGTAAGGAAAGATTTTTCTTTTTAAGCAGGTGGCAAGTGCCTCGGCAACCTTCGCGATGATGTTTTCATCATCAATGTCAGTTGTGGAATACTACCTTCTCGATCAATTTCCAGTGTCATATGGTAATAAAGTTAAATTACAAAGATGAACTTTTCTAGATTGTGTCTAGTAATTAGTCCATAAATTTTTAAATTGTGTTTAGTAAGTCCTCAACTTTTTATTTTATGTTGAATGGACGTATTAAAATACAATCCTAAAATATTCCAGAACCAGAGTTAGACTAGATTATATAGGACCCATTTGTGTTTCTAACGTTTTTTTTTATTAATCTAAGAACATCACGCCACTAAATATATGGTGGTTGAAATTCGAAATTATTTTTTTAGAAAAATAAAAATATTTTAACTATTTATAATTAAAATAAAATTTAGGACTAAAATAAAAAAACGATAGAGATATATAAGGTAGGTTGTGAGATTTTAATTTTGAGCAAAGTAGTGGATAAATGGGTAATTTGCATGCAGCTGTTTATTTTGCGGCGGTGGCGACGGTTGCGGCCTATTGTGGACAGCATGTTGTGAGGGAAATTATTGCTTTGCTTGGAAGGGCTTCAATTATTATCTTCGTTCTCTCCTTCACACTCTTCTTTTTTTCCCTCACACAAGGTAAATTTACCATTTTAAAGAAATTGAAAAAAAGAAAAGATTATTTACCGGAATAATTACATGACGACTATTTGTTAAGTAGATTTTTTTTACTAGGTAAATTTATAAATGGATGGTTGTAAATATGATAAAAATATTTAGTAAAATTAACAAAATAACAACATGTTTAGTTTTTTCAAATATAACACTTAATAAAAACAGAGATCCAATTTTAAAATGACAACTTTACCAAAATGATATGATATATTTGACTACTATATATGTATATGATATACTACTAATATGAGTGTCTGATATACTTACGTATGTGATATTATATCTGATATACTATTGATATGAGTATATGTGCAATATGTATGTGATATACATTTGATATACTACTAATATGAGAGTATAATATATTAATGATATGAGTATCTTATATACTACTAATATGAGTGAAAAAGTGTGTTATATATGAAAATTTAATAAGTAGGTGACATATTTTGATATACATAAAAGATTTTTGCTATCCACTGCAATTTCTCTTTATTAATATTATATTTAATTTCTTTTTGGTGATTAGGCATCGTCTTCTTTTTTTTCTTTCTCCTCGTCTTCCTTCATTCTCTTTTATTCCTCCCTCGACCTTTCAAGATGTCGGCCACCTCTCAAAGCTCCTCCCTCCTTCTTTCTTCTTTTTTTTTTCATTCACGCTTTTTCTCCGATGACAAACTTTACCAACATTGCTGACTTTCTAAAAGAACAAATCTAGAAAGAATTAGAGAAGAGCACCCTCATCCCAGATTATAGAGATTCGAATCCAAAAAAACCTGAACAAAGGGAGAGAACCTCTCCCTCCATCCAAAAGGAGAGAGATCCCTCATTTCACATGTAGAATAAGGGGGAGAGGACGACCTAAAGTACTCAAACTATATATTTTAAAACTTAGCATGACCATTGACATATTTATTAATATTCATGTGGTTCCATCTCAAAACCAATTGGCAATGAGAGGAGTAGCCTATGTCTATTATAAACCATTGTAGGTCCCTTCTTTTATCAATGTGGGATCCTTAACAATATTCAATAAAACTAACGAAAAAAAGAACAATAACGACATTTATTTATTTAAAGTGAATAATGATTATATATTTTCTTAAGAGACATGTAAATTTTTTATTTTAATTATTATTATTCTAACTTTTGCAAGGTGGAGTGGGTATATCAGATGCGATCCAACGGATTCAGCGAAATGAATACATGGGATTTCAGAATTTGTGTCGAAGCAGTGGTTAGACAGCGAAATTTAATTTGCAATTACTTTTTCTTTTTCATTTTTTTTAGTTTAATACCGGGTGGCGATTTGAACTATGATATTTTAGTAATATATATATTGATGAAATAAATTATATTTAGATTGGCTTATTTATTCATATATTATGTTTTATATTTCACTTTGATGTTTGAATTTATTTTGAGTTAAAACTTGAAATATTATGTATCTTCAAATTTTGATTAAACTATTTTATTAGTAATAAATGTGAAGCTGTGAACTTAAAAAAAGAGTAAATGTCTTTATTGCTAAACTGTGCTCTTTTTTTAATAGATGAATTATAAATTTTATAAATAATTACTAAATTAATCTCAAATTTAATTTAAACAAGTAATTAGAATATGCAACCAGTTAATATAAAGTTGACAATCAATACAAGGCTAATGTTTTTTAAAACCTCGAATGGGTGGTAAAATTTACAAAAGACGTTATTATTAGGTAAAACTAGTTAACATGAATTATTATAATATATAACTGTTCTAAAGGATTGAATATTCACTCACATCATTGAACTAAAAAAAAGTTAAATTAGTTAATAAGAGTGTAACTATAATTAGTTAGATTTTCTGATCGGGCATTTGCCTTGATTAGTCGAAGTGTACCCAAATTGTCTTGACACATAGATATAAAAAAAATAAAAGTTAAGCTTTCTACACCCAACCAAATTTAACTTAAACACTTCTAAAAGAAATTAAATTAAACACTTTATTAAAAATATAACAAAGATAGTCCAATGTGTCTGAGAATAATTGATGTGTGAAAGTTGGCTCGAATATCCTATTTTTTTTATCATTATTTTTAATTTTAACAAAGATATCAATAGAATTATCGATGAAATAAAGTAAAAAATATATTAAAAAAATATATAAATTAATGAATAAGAATTTCACCATTTTAAAATAAAATTTGAAATCGACATTTATATTAAAAAAATATATAAATTAATGAATAAGAATTTCACCATTTTAAAATAAAATTTGAAATAGACATGCAAATGTCGATTAAATTTTAATAGACGCTCCCAAGCAATTGCGTAAAGAATTTTTTCTTCCAATCAAATATATAAATTTGGGGTCGCCGGATTAAAATGATTATTCCACGCTATCTGAGAATATCAGGGTCCGATCAAAATCGCACGCAACATAACACAGAAGGCTTAATCTCTCTCATTTTCCCCCAAATTGAAAACCCTAATTCTTTCTGTTCTCTCCAATTTCGTTTTCGCGAGGAGGGTTGTGTAAACGCAATCGAAGCACAATGGTTTTCTATTTCAAAGCCCGCCCCGACGTTGGCGATTACACCATTTTCATGGGTCTCGACAAGTACGAGAACGAGGAGCTCATCAAATACGGCTTCCCCGAGGATATTTGGTAATCTCCCGTCTAGGGTTTCTTTATTTATTTCTCTTTTTTTTGGTTTGTTATTTGACGTCGATTTTGCTGAGATATGGATGGAATTGATTTCTTATAATCAAGTTGGGTTGAATTGAAGTACTGATGTTTACGTTCTTGTTTGATGCATCTGGAAATGACAACGGAATATTGCGTGTTTGCTATTGGCTTTAATTTTAATAGCAATAGTGGCTACGGCTATTCTTGGTTTTCTTGACGGAGCTTGATTGTGTATTTCTTGGGAACAACGATGACACTGAAAATTAACACAGAAGCATTTGAGTGGTGGATTATGAAGGAAGCTAGTTTCTTATCTTTATTGATTGCTTGAATTCTATTTGCCCAATCCTTATCCAGCGATGCAGGACTCAGGCGTATCACTTTCTTGATTGTTTCGTTGCATTAAAGAACTCTACATTTCAAAACCCTAAAAAGCATATCTACACTTTATCATTAATTAATTTATCATTTCGTAAGAAATTCATAATTTGTTACTCATTCTACACTTTTATAAGCATATCTTTGCGGGAATTTTGTTTCAAGGGTCAGTTTTTGTTCTTATTTCTGGGGTTCCTTCCTTTTGTATCTGATTTGCATGTTAGGAGGACTTGGCTTAAAATCAAATTCTAAACAAAGGTCGTTTTGTGTAGGTTCCACGTGGACAAAATGTCGTCTGCCCATGTTTATGTGAGACTGCAAAAAGGTCAGACCATTGATGATATAAGTGAAGGGTTGCTGGAGGATTGTGCTCAGCTTGTCAAAGCAAATTCCATTCAAGGTAAAATTTGAGCGGTCTATTTGCAGAAGATAGAAAAATGCTCGACTGTGGTTAAACTTTAGCGAACTAGGCTTGTGACGCTCGTCTGTATGTTTGATCATAAATCGAACATTTAAAGTACATGTGTGTGTTTCTGCCAATGATTGTTGAATTGTTCTTCTTATCTGATAGGAAACAAGGTAAACAACATTGATGTTGTTTATACGCCTTGGTCCAATTTGAAGAAAACTGCTTCCATGGATGTTGGTCAAGTTGGTTTTCATAACCCCAAGATGGTAAGTTTCATTGTTTTAGTATGGCAAGTGGATAAAGACTTTTCTGTCTTCCCTTAATTTTTTAAGAAAGTTCGTGTTCTTTATGGATGGGAATATTCAAGGTTATTTTACAAGTCTTTGTCTTTATACATAATTCAGGTCCGAACTGTAAGGGTTGAAAAACGGATCAATGACATTGTCAATAGATTGAACAGGACTAAAGTGGAAAGAAAGCCTGATTTGAAAGGTAAATTGGAAATTTCATTCATGCTGCAAGGATAAAATATGAAATTACATTTCTTGTACCAATGCTTATTGCTTCCCACATGATGTCTTATTTTTTCTGTAGAATTGAAGTGTGTTTGGGCTTCACATTTTGCATCTGCATTATTTTTCCCTAAACAAAAATATGCAGTTTCTACTCCTAGAGCATTTATGCACACCTAACTCCTAAGTATGCACCTCAAGAATTATGTTATGTTTTGCTCTTTTGGCAATGAAGCGTATGAAGTAGTTTCCCAATGGCTTACATTAAATATATTATAGTCTTCCCATCTTCACATCCATTTGTATTTGAAAACAAAAAAATTCTTAAATTTTGTCATGAACAGATAATATGAGCACTTTGTTTTCCATTATACAGCCGAACGTGAAGCAGTGAATGCAGCTGAAAGAGCTGAGAGAAAGCAACACCTGAGAGAAAAGGTTGGTGACAAATTTCGTAACTGCTCTTTTTAGGTCTACATCTTGGGCTTCATTATTTGATTTTCAGATAGCTGGTCTGCCTATAACCATCATGGGATGGCTCAAGTGGTCAATGAGGGCCTTTGTAAATAGTCAAGGACTTAGAGGGAATGAGTTCAAACCATGGTGGCCAACTACCTAGGATTTAATATCCTATGAGTTATCTTGTCAACCAAATGTAGTAGGGTCAGGCGGTTGACCCGTGATTAGTCGAGGTGCGCGCGAGCTGACCCGGACACACGGATTTCAAAAAAAAAAAAAGATAGCTGGTCTGCCTATGGCTTTACATGGGAGAAACTTTCCTTTTAACCTATTAGGTTCCCCCTAATTGATGTGTATGGCACAGACCCTAGACATGCATGTCATTTTTGTTTTGCCTGTTAACTCTCAAGGTCTCAACTTTATATACGTTGCTAAATGACAAGTTGAAACATTTTTGTTTGTGATTGTAAAATATACAAAAGAATAAGAAAAAGAAGAAGAAGAAGAAGAAGGTAAAAACCTAATCTGCTTATTGAGATAGTGTGAACTTTGGAGTTCTTAGAATAGATTTGTGACACATTTTAGGGACCTATGATTGATGGTGGCAGCGTCTATGAATAGAAGTAGTGTCCGTTCTATATTGTTTTATACTTTTGACTTCAGAGACAACCTTGAAAAATGCCCTTTACTCTTGTATTGGAAACAAAATTAAAAAGCTTTATAGCCTTTTGCTTGTTAAATGAGATAGAATCAAATTCTTGATGATGAAGCAGGTAACTTGCAGCTTAATAAAAAATCGTTGATAAATCTGTTGTTTTCACTGTGGTTTTAGCTTTTCCTTAAAGAAGCTGGTTGCTGAAGAAACCCATATTCTGTGTAGACATTCGAGCTTAAGCATCATATTTCAGTTTATTATTGTCTTTCTTCACAAGGGTAGAAGTGTTTACATCAGCATTAAGTGCAAAATTTGTTTGGATATTGTGCTAGTGGCTACGATCATCTTGATAGTTGTCTATTAAAAAATCTGTACATCAGACCTGGCTTTGCTAGGTATTTTTCTTGAAGTCTTGGAATTCAGTTCGATTTCATTTCTTTGCAGAAGCGGCGCGAGGAACTGGATAGGTTAGAAAAAGAGAGGCAAGCGGAGCTAAGGAGCTACAAGGGTTTGATGGTGTCGGAGAAGATGACATCTAACAAACAGATTGCAGCAACAAGCAAATCACTACAAGAGCTGGAGGACGATTTCATGTGATCGAACATTTAATCAGTACAAATGCTGCTAAAAAAGAGCCAGCTAAAACTTGCTCTTCTGTAGAGAAGGCCATCATCTGCCATTCAAGTTAGTGGTTCTTGGCCCAAAAGTTGTCCTCTCGTGAGTGATTAAATTGTCTTAGTCTGAATATTCAACTTGTTTATGTCTACTTGTTGATGACTATACAAAAAGGAAATTGCTGTGCCTTTTCAAGAGAGCGGAGAAATGGTGTTCTCTAACTTGTAATTACTTGTTAAATGATGATAAGTTAGCTCATTTTGGCCTACAGTGTGAGAGAAAGCTGCTTTTTTCTTTTGGGTATGAATTAATTTTTTTTTTCTGGTTTTATAATGGGTTGTTTTCTTTTTGGTCTTTTGGTTGTTGTTTGGACCCTAGTACCCAATTTCTTCAAAGGCAGGTGAAAAGCTATCATTGAAAGTGTGGCGTGTTTGCCTTTCCCAAAAGTAAACTGTGCTCATGCTGTAAGAAAAACCACTTGTTTTCCATTTTTTTTTCAAATGAGAAGATTTTCGATTTGAATGCTTTGGTTGACTCTGTTTCTCTCGTGTTTGGTCTATTATTTTCTGGTTTTGGCTCGATTATCATGGTTATCGATTTATTAGGCATCATTTTTTGAACGCCTATCCTTTTTCTTAGATAGGGAACAGAAGTAAGGTTCTCAATTTGGTTCGACTTTGGTTTTATAACTATAAATTGAATTAGATCTATCTATTTGGTTCAACTATAAGTTTTGTCGTTAAACTTTTGAAAAGTGTTTTACTAGTCTTTCAACGTTGTGTCTAAATAGTTTGAACTTTAAAAACTATTTAACAAGTCTCTAAAATTTTAATTTTATGTTCATTAGGTGACCTATTAGACCCAATATGAAAAATTCAGAAGCTTCTTAGTTATCTTCGTAGACTTAAAAAAATTCAATAGTCAAATATTAATTTTAGAAGTCGACGACCAAAAATATATATATATATATATATATATATATATATTATTTTGATAAATAGGTTCATTTTATTTTAAAATCATGTTTGAAAATAAAGATCGACGGATAATACAAATTATTGTTTCCATTTTTATTTTATTTTTTAGTTTAATAATAATAAATGGGATAGAGATTTGTACCTCTTACATAATGCGGAAGATTAATTTATGATTTAACTCAGGTTGAAATTTATCATTCCTGTTAAAGACTAATAAATAAGTGTAACTAGTTAACAACCATACACGTAAATATTGTCGGTAGCGACAGCACTGGTTCACACCTGTCTGAATCCTCACCGTCCAATTTTCAAATGTGCCGTCATCTTAGCCGCTGGTTTTGAATCTCTCTAGTCCGCCCCTTTTTGTTTGAATAGAGCTCCGGACCGTTTAAATTAACGCTCTCTAAGCCATTTCGCTTTCTCTACTAGTTCCTCATCTCTCTTTCTCTCTCTTTGCTTCGGTGCATTCCAAACAATTTCTTCTCCTCGACTTGTCCATCAAGATCCGCTAATGCGTCCGGTTTCGATTGCTGCTTCCAGTTTCTGTCTTCGATTTATCTGCACCTTGCCGCTTGACGCAGAGTCCGGTGAGTTTGTTTAGGGTTTCTTTGGTTAATTTTTTTTAACTTCTATTGATTTTGCGATCTTCTTGTCGGTTTTTGTTTTCTTCGCTGCGGTTCGAAGTTCTTTAGGTATCTCAATCTATGTTTGTGAACTCTGCGACTTTTTTCCGTTCTATTTTGAGTAATTTATCTTCTGAAGTATGAAATGCTCTCTATTTAATCATCGTTGTTGTTCTAGTTTATGAGGACATAAGAGAATGTAGCGTTTTCCTTTTCTGGAGTTGGAACGTGTAACTAATTACTTATCTGATATTTTTCGCACTTCTTACGGTGGTAGAAATTGAATTTTTGTTTAGTCGTTCATCTGATCCTCGTTTCGTACATTTTCAATTGGCTCTTGGAAGTCATTTAGCTTTGAACCTGACAACGTTAAGGTTTCTTTTGAGTTCATTTTCGTCATTTTGAGGTTTGGAGTATGATAGGTTTTGATGCAAGTATTGAACCTGACATTTAGCTTTGAACCTGACAACGTTAATGCATTGCGAGTTTTAATTAACGGATTGATAGGTTATTCCACTTCCTTGAAGTTGGATTCAATTGCCGTTTCCTCTAAAAAAACGAAGTTGTATTCAATTGTTATATCTTTCGGTTTCTTTACTTGATATGGATTTAGACTTGATTTTAGTGATTAAATTTGCATGATGAGGCATTTTTCTCACTTAGCGTGAATTTTGGGAATGCGGATATCCATTCATTTTGTCCCTGGAGGAATATCTAATTCATATGTTTCAGTTATTGTATACAGACTAACTACCGAAACTGTGACTGAATTTACATCCACAATCTGTCTGCACTGATGATTTACAACCATCATTGATCCAAAGACCACGTCGAGATTAGATTTTATACTGCTTTGAAATGCTATAAGTTAATCTTTTGGAACTATCATTTTTTGGTTTGTTTCTCGCCTTTAAATAATGACTATCCACGTTTATATATTGTAGCGACAGCCCCATGTTTTATTTTCTCGTACCACTACCATTTTTTTGCTCAGCTGCCTCAAAATTTTGACTTATTGTATTTATTGTGCAGAAATCTTCAGATGAAATGGTAGATTTTTCCACATAGGAATAATATAATGGTTTGGCTCACATTCCTTGGAACGAGCCATTGTCGAGTAGGAATTGGCATATTATGCATTTTTCCCTATTTGTTAAGGAGTTATGGAAGGTGATAAGACCATCTCCAGTCCTTCAGACAATCCTGGGGTTCGGGACCAGAAGATACGTGCTCTCCATGGGTAATTTCAGTAATCCATTGGCATCCAATGCTTGGCTCCTTATTTCTTCTTGTACTACATGATTTATAGTCTCTCCATTTGCACTTTACTGGTGCCTTGTTGGTTTTGCAAGTCTTCCAAACCAAACTTGCCACCATAACTCAAATAAGCACTATTTTAGTTGCAATAGCTTTCAGTCCTGCACAACAGATTATCTTCCTTCAAAGTTTTCCCACAGACTTCCTTTGACTGGCAAGGAATATCTGTAACTAGCTTGTTTCCTGTCATTCTTTTCATTTTCCCCGATAAATGGTTGTAATTTAATTTCCCTAGGTAGGAATCAGATTCAACAAGAATTTTTCTTTTTTAATTGCTGTGGTTTTATCATTTATGTTCAAATTGACTTTTACATTGTACCACATATATGTTCATATACTGTTGCTTGACACTCGTATTTGCTGCCCTATTAGTTTGTTGGAAGACAAACTAAATTCTTCTGTGTGTTCTTTTGGGGGACATTTAGGAGAACTACTGGCCCTACAAGACGTTCAACAAAAGGACAGTGGACACCTGAAGAGGTAAGCCTATCGTTTATCATAGTGGAGATCTCGTGCTGCAGCCTATAAGATAGTATTTTTCATGGTGGTTGAAAGAGAAATTGGTGCTGTTTTTTTTTTTGAAGGTCAAAGGCTAAGTTGAGCAACAGGGCTGGATTTTAAGATGTTCTGATATTAAAGAATATGATCTCTTTTCTTAAAAAAAAGTTATATCTCCGTTTGCATTCTTTTTTGTTTTTTTTTTTTTTGGTCATGGATCAAAGAATTTTGGTTGTCAATATTTTTCTCATGATGATGCACTTTATTTTGAGTTAATTTTGTTGTTCCAGAAGTTATATGCTCATCTGTTGAATAATCTATTTTTACTCACTTCTAGGATGAAATTCTGCGGCAAGCAGTTGATCATTTCCAAGGCAAGAACTGGAAGAAAATAGGTAACTGAATATATTATCCTGTGCCTTAGTGTATTGACCTATTATAGAGGCCAAGGATAGATTTTATTATACTGAAGATGTTCCCGTTCATTACTTCTTGTAGGCTGGGCTTTATTTTTGATCTAGGAACATATCCATGTTAACCTATTTTAAATGTAAAGTACATTATGTTGTAACTAATTAATTCTGTTCTGGATGATTATATGACCAATAACCTGATTAATTGTGCCTTATCTAAGGAGGCCTTTTTCCAAGATGAATAGTTTTTTGCATGAACCAATATGTTCTTTTATTGCATCACTGGTTCATTTGTCGTGGTGGTTGTTTGTAGCTGGATGTTTCAAGGATCGGACTGACGTACAATGTCTGCATAGGTGGCAAAAGGTTTTAAATCCTGAACTTGTCAAAGGTCCATGGTCTAAAGAGGTGATCCACTTGTGAAAGTTAGTTCTTTATTTTATTCCATGTCATGATAATTTAATCAGCATATCCTTTCAATTAAATATACTCTTTTTATGGAATCCTACTTGAACTTACCAGTTTGCTTTATGAGTTCTATACAGGAGGACGAAATCATTATTGAACTGGTGAACAAATATGGACCAAAAAAGTGGTCCACAATTGCAAAACATCTATCTGGACGCATTGGTAAGCAATGCCGAGAAAGGTATGACAATGGAGTTATTTTCTTGTTGATTTATTGAATTTTGATTTTTCTGCTCTACTTTAATCATCTCTTTTGTAAATTCTTTCAGATGAAAGTTGTTTCTATTCTGGAAGGCATTGTGATTTTTATTCTTGCCATCAATTTGAACATTTCCTGCATCCGTACTTGAACTTCTATTAAATTTTCGTCTGTAATTTCCATATTTCTTTTCTTTTACATAAAATATATCCTTTTGTCAGGTGGCACAATCACCTTAATCCTAATATAAACAAAGAAGCATGGACCCAAGAAGAGGAGTTGGCTCTAATTCGTGCTCATCAAATTTATGGGAACAGATGGGCAGAGCTAACAAAGTTCTTACCAGGAAGGTATGTCCCTATTTGTTGCTTAAAGTTTAGGCATTATGCGGGATTGTTCTTCATGTGCATTTTCAATTGTATTTCTGTAAACCAACCTTCTCAGATTAAAGTTGTTTACATGTGAACTTTTTTGGATTCTTTAAACTGCAGCTGTGTTCCCTAGAACTGAATTTCTTTTCAGTTTTTAATTGGAAAATTTTTAACTCATGATGAAAGGTTTTATATTTGTGCTTTTATAATCAACAGGACAGACAATGCTATAAAAAATCATTGGAACAGTTCTGTCAAAAAGAAACTGGATTCTTACTTGGTCTCTGGCTTGCTCACACAATTTCAAGATCCAATTTCTGTCGGACAACCAAATCAACTCCCAGTTTCTGTTGGCAGTGGAAATGACAGTGGCTTGAATGGAATGGAAACAGAGGAGATTTCAGAGTGCAGTCAAGATGCAACAGTTGCTGATAGCTTTATGAGTGATTTAGCATGTGGAACTCTGCAGATGAGAAAGGAATATCAGTTAATTGAGAATTCGGGGTTGGGCAAGGAGCAAAGTTCCAGCCCGGTATCCAGTTCTGCACCTTACTACCATTCCGTGGATGAAATTACTGAGTTTGCTCAAGAAATGGGTCACTCTTTGTCGCCTTCAGAGCAAAATCACTTGCATGGTTGTAGAATAACTTCGGATAGGGATTACCAATGTGATTTGAACGAGTTTCCTAACATCTCTTCATTAGAATTGGGTAAAGAAACCTCACAGTTTGAAGCAATTTGCACTAGGATGGGTGAGAGTCATGGAGCTGGCGATTCTGCTCAAAATTCTTCGATGGAAAAAGGAGCTACAGCTTGCGTTCAAGCAGAGCGTATGTTTATATCTGATGATGAGTGTTGCAGGGTCCTATTCTCAGATGCAAAAAGTGACAGATGTGATCGGACTACTAATCTTAGAAAAGGCTCTTATGTATCTGAATTGAACGATTACGAAGTTCCAGTTGAATCCTTGGGCACACAAAAAGCGGATAATAGCCATACTTCAACTTCACAAATACATCCTTCAGGATCTGATGTGCAGGAGAAAAATCTGGTGTCTCAGTCATACGTGGTCGTTCCATTGGTGACTAGTCAACAGGATGGG
The DNA here is from genome assembly GCF_013281855.1 of Momordica charantia. Lineage (NCBI taxonomy): Eukaryota > Viridiplantae > Streptophyta > Magnoliopsida > Cucurbitales > Cucurbitaceae > Momordica > Momordica charantia. The sequence continues at coordinate 4,339,403 of NW_028275159.1, forward strand.
CTTGTCTATAACGGTGGACCATCCAAGCCTTCCTGCTTTCATCTGACAGATAACTCAGAAATGCAAGAACATCCAGGTGTGTCAGAAGACCCGGCAAAATTAATTTGTGTGAATACAATTGCAACAGCTGCAGATAGCACGGGGACTTGTACTCATTCGGATGAAAGAGCAAAACAACATAATGAACATGAAGACTCGGGAGCTCTTTGTTATGAGCCTCCTCGTTTTCCAAGTTTAGATGTTCCTTTTTTCAGCTGTGATCTCATACAGTCTGGAAGTGAAATGCAGGAGTACAGCCCACTTGGCATACGCCAGTTGATGATGTCCTCTCTAAACTGTGTTACTCCATTCAGATTATGGGATTCGCCATCTTGCGATGCTAGTCCAGATGCTGTGCTGAAAAGCGCTGCCAAAACTTTCACCAGCACACCATCCATTTTGAAGAAACGCCACCGCGAGTTAATGTCTCCTCTTTCGGAGAGAAGAATTGACAAGAAGCTTGAAACTGCTGTGACATCCAGTTTGTCAGAAACCTTTTCACGTTTGGATGTTGTGTTCAATGATGGGCCTGACAAAGCTTCTACATTATCTCTATCTGACCAAAAAGGGACCACAGAAGATTTTGCTGAAGATAAAGAAAATATATATTGTACCATTGAAAAAAGAGAAAACAAGAGAGATGATGGTGATGAATCTCTAAATGTCACAATTTCAGAGAATGGTGTCCCGAAAAGCCATTCCCAGGACTACACAAAACAAGGGAATGCCGATATCGAGATGATCTGGGTTCAATCTGCAGCTGAAATTGTGAGTTATTTTTCGACAAGTCTTTTTGGGAGATTTTCTTGTTTGATGAACACAATCTGATTCTTAATTTTACTTCTGGCAGGTGCCTCCTGGAGTCCTGACTGAACACGACGCCAACGACCTGCAGCTCCATTCTGTTGATCAAGCTGATTCTCACAGAGCTTTGAGTTCAAGTAAAGGAATTAAGAAAAGACACTGTTTAAGTAGATTGGATGATCCCTCAAATGCAGAAGACAATACTTCTAAAGTGTCTTCTGGGAATTCACATGGAAGGACTAGCAGCAGCCCTCCCGAACATCATTCGGTCGCAACGACACGAGAACTGCCTGTGACTTCATCTGCTTCCCTCGAGAAGATAGAAGATAATCGCCCCCAAATTACCATAACTGGAATTGCTGCTTCATTGTAAGACTCATCACCCTCTGTCTCTTCCAATTCATTATTATTCTTCACATTTTTGGCCTTACTCTTTGAAGTTGGTTAAGTTTTGAAGTTTGAGATATGTCTTAGGCCTGGAGAATCTCCATTTTTTAAGAGAAGTATTGAATCCCCATCAGCATGGATGTCTCCATGGTTTCTCAATTCGTTCCTACCGGGGCCGAGGATCGATACAGAAATAACGATCGAGGTTGGTAGTTTAGATTATTTGGGTTTGTTCTGAGGGAGAAATATATGTAACTTTGTAATTTCTGGATTTGTTTGATCAGGACATTGGGTATTACTCGAGCCCGAAGGAAAGAAGCGTTGATGCAATTGGGTTGATGAAACAAGTAAGCGAGCGAACGGCAGCTGCATGCGCCAATGCTCATGAGGTGTTGGGAAACGAAACTCCAGAGACTCTGCTGAAGGGAACGCGCATGAAGCATCATTCCCATTGTGATGAAACTGTTCTGGTACGTATCATAAGTTTCTTACCATTCTGCTCCAAGTCCTTCCTTTCTAACGTTGTGTTGGAGAATTTTTTCTTTTTTTTTTCGATTCTAAAAATTAGAGTGGCAAATTTTTTATGAAATGTTTTTTTGATTTTCTATTTTTCGAAATTGAACTTATGGACGCGTTTCAAAATATATACCCAATCTTGAAAACTAAAATAGTAGTTTTTAGAAAATTTTGTTTTTGTTTTTGAAAGAATTCGAATATATTACAAATGAAATTGTGAGAAAGTAAGTAATTATGTGTGGCTTAAATTTTTATTGTTTCTTTAATTTAAGATAGACCAAAGGTGAATTATATTTTTTCACAGTCCAATTTTAAAATTATAAACTTCACAAAAATATCATAACTTTAAAAAATGTTTTCCAAAACCTACAACTTTGCATTTCCTTGTTTAAATATAGCAAAAAGAAGAGAGATTTCATTCCATACTTTAGAAAATGTCACAACTTTTTCTTCTTGAATATATTTGGACTTTTCTAAGTATATTATACATCATATTAAGTTTGACTTCGATTTAAATTATGTTCATACTTTTTACTATATTTGAAAATACATAAAATATCATGGGTAGTTTATTACACCATTTACGTAGATACCTCTTTAAGAAAATGTATTGTCTTATCTAAGACAAGTGGGTAAATTGGCAAAATGAGATGGTGAACATTTTATGAATACATTTTCAGGCAGATTGTCGCGTGTTGGACTTCAGCGAATGCGGGTCTCCAGGGAAGGTGGGGTCGGGACCGATTGTGGGATAACTACAGCCGCCAGCCAGCCCCGCTTCTTATCCACTAAGGCTGCAGATGGCAATCCATTGGTACCCAAAACTCAGCCTTCTTTTATCTCCTACTGTAACATCGTAATCATGTCTACCTTTCCCCCCCTTTTTCTTACTTCTGTGTCACAATTTCACTGATTTGAGATATCTTGATTATCGATGTTACTTGTAGTTTGAACCAACGGCGTCATCAATTTAGAAAGCTTTAGGACATGAGAAATAATAACTCAAGATTGCAAAACTGCAAAGTATGTTTTTAGGTGTCTCAAATACAACAATTTACCACTGACCGGAGTGGGGCGGGCAAATGAATTTTATTTAATTGTGAATTGCAAAACTGAAATTATTGTGGAGGGAATGAAAATGATGTACTCCCCCCCGCAGGCTGGCGACGAAATTAGAGGGCGCGTGTAACGGCTGCGTGGATTGCATCCGCAAGGTGTGGGACGGTCCTGGAGCTCAAACCTGCCATACTGATTCTCCTGCACGGTGTCAAATTTAAAATTTTTTTAAATGTTTTCTTTTTGAAAACTTGGTTCAACTTTTTAGGACAGAGACTCTGAGAGTTGCTTTCTATGGGTTAAAAACGCAAACAAATGTATTGTTTCACTTCTTTTTTTTTCGCATTCAAAATTTGAAAGAAAAACATCAGGACTTAAACTAGAGTTAAATTACAAGGAATTTTTCAAATTATGATTAATAACTTATGGAACTTTAAAAAGTGACTTGATTCAACTTTTGTACCTAATAAATTCACGATCAACTACAGTTTCCTAAAATTCAAACGCCTTATGTTTAACACTGAAAGTTTAGGGACTTGTTATGCTTTTTAAAGATCAAAGACATTGGACACACCTCGAAAATGGTGGACCAAACATGTAATTTAACCTAAAAACACAATTATTAAACCTGCCTTTTTTTCTCTTCTTAAAAAAACAAACAGAAATAAATATAGAGAGAGGGAAAAAAAACGCCAACCACCAAAAAATAAAATAAGATTCCCGTCTCATCTATAGATATATATGTAAATGATTGGAATATTAAAGAGATAATATTTTAAAATAAGGTGGTAGAGGTTACCCATCAGATGTCATGTAAATGTGATATTCTTTGGTCATGAAGCTAACTTGTTGGGAGTTGAGTCCTGTGAATGTAAACATTCCAATCTGCTTTATGATGTGACTCCAGTCACCAGGTGTACCTGCCACTCACCAACATCATAATCCTCCTCCACACATCTCCACCACAAAAATATTAAATTAATAATAATAAATAAACCCCACTCCTCCCAATCTCCCATCTCCGCCGTTGATTCAATTCAATTTGTGATTGTGACTCGAATCACAACAGAAAATTTTTCGATTCTTTTACTTATTAAGTAAATAAACGTCGACCTGAAAGCATTTTAAATTAGTTTAGTTATATTGCTATGTGCAAACTGCCAACAAAACCTATCTTGACAGTAAAAACATCTGTTCTTTCTTTTCATCGAATGTTCAAATTCCTTCCCTTCACATTTGTTGAATTCAAAACAAAATTTAAGTAAAAAAGTTATACTGCTATGTTTAATTAGGATAGAGGTAGGTTAAATGGGATCTTATTAAGATTCTCCATCCATAAATATAAAACTTGATTTATTGCCTTTCATGTTCAGTTTTTCTGATAAAAATAAGATTTCATCTCCTTTTCTTTCTCCTCCTTATTGTGTTTAATCTGCGTCATTCATTTGACCCATCCCGATGGAGGTAATTTTTTTCACATCCTACTCCTTATTGTGTTTAATCTGCGTCATTCATTTGACCCATCTCGATGGAGGTAATTTTTTTCACATCCTACTCCTTATTGTGTTTAATCTGCGTCTTCATTTGACCCATCTCGATGGAGGTAATTTTTTTCACATCCACTAGACTTTTCTAAAATATTTTACTTTTTTAGTATGACATGTATGATGGAAAATCGAACACACGACCTCTTAGTTAGAAGGTATGCCAATTACCGCGCTATACTCACTTTGAACATAGTTTTCTAGAATATCAAATTCACAAAAAAGAATCTATTCGTTTTCTGGACATTACACCATTCTCTCACCAAACCCTAAACATACACTAGATTCTAAAACCAGCATCACGAGAAAGCTGTCAAATAAATTCCTAACAAGTCTAAAACGAAGCTTCCTAAATTTAACCTGGACTTAATTAATAACCATTCAAGACCAAATGGACCAAACTGGTAAAACTAATTCAAGTACCGGCTTTTCTTCGAATTAATCATGATGAAGGAACAATAAAAATCTACCATACCAAGATTACAAATTAGTCAAACACGATGGTTCATCGAATAAACAAAATTCAGAGATCGGGATTTTTAGCCTTAATTACCAGTTAGTTGATTATCCAGGGAATTTTCGCAAAAAAAATATATATAGAGAGAGATCGAGATAGTTAGCCTTGACAAATATGAAATTTGAATAAACAATCTTCAGTTTTGGATGAGTAGCAGCAATTCATCACTTTGGCTCCTAATTCATTACAAAATTGGAGGATGAATTTTCTCCTACCAGTGTGGAACGATAGGGAACAAATTTAAATTATTCTATAATTTTGAAAACTTCTTTTTGAGTATTTTAATTTATTTGAAAATTATATCATTACAAGGTAAATTTTAATAATAATGATGATAATTTCCTTTCCATATAAGTTTAAGTTGCTAAAATTTTTCATTATAAATTTTATGATGAATTGAGATTCAGCCTCTGTTGAAATTTTGTGCCTCTTTTAACTGATGGTTCTTTTCATCCCTCACTCAAATGTTCCATACCCTTTCTCCTCATAGACTACACTATCATCCTCATTATCCTCTTATCAAGGCTATTAAATCTCCAAAGAAACTGATACAATAAGGCTAGTAAACACTCAAAACGAGAATACTAAAACACCAGTACGCAGTAATATCATGAGAATCAAGTACTAAGAACAAGGATACCAACCTCTAGCGCGCAAGGCATCAAAAAGTTCCTGACGCATGCTAATAATACGGTCTGCCATGGCTTTCAACTCAATAGTCCATTCATTGAACAAATCCCTAACGTTAAAGCCAAGAAATAAAGGTGATATAAGAGCTTCAGAATGCAAGTACTTATTATAAATATAACTGAAATGACTATACTATGAGGTTGCAGTACATAGAGTGTCAATTAATTAATAATAGCAGCTATTAAATTGGTTTTACGATGCATGAAGAGTCGGGATCGGTTCCATTCAAATTGTAAGGAAAGAAAAGATCTGATAGTTTTAAATACACGAGCATCTCGTATTTATGTTCATCTCAACAATCTCGGTTCGGTTCATATGGCATGTTTTTATTATTACCTGTCCTTCAGGACTGTGGCAACAATAGATGCACCATGAATGGGTGGGTTTGAATACATAGGCCTTATCACTAGTTTTAGCTGGCTCTCTACCCTGCTCGCAACGTCAGCATTCTTGCAGACCTGTCCAACAGTTACAAAACGTAACATAAATAACGGCAGTAAAGTTGGAATACCAGCTCAGTTCCCCCATCCATCTTGATGCTTAAAAAATCTTTAGTATATGAAAGAGTGAAAAAATGCTCTTCTTGTTGTGGAATAAGAAGCTTTTGTATTTTAATGCATGTATTTAAACTATTCTAGAGCTATCAGTATACCTCAGTCCTCAATGAATAGATTACAAATAATACCCTTCCATATTACCCTGCATATAAATGCTAATCATACATTAATTTTTAAAACTATAAGCCCTTTCAATTTTTAGAAAATTGTTAATAATGCATGCAAAGGATGACTGTATAGGGGTTATTATATCTGCACTCGGGTTAAAGGAAAGGGTAGTTTTCGTAATTTTCCCTAGATTCCTTAGAATTAACTTGAAAAAAAAAATTAATTCCATGGATTATGATACAATTTTTGAGTTCATTATTTCAGAATAATAATGCAGTGGACAATCATGCACGTGACTTTAGGTGGAAGGGTAACTTTTATAATTTTTTCTCATCTCAATTAATAATAGAACCTTTATTAGCCATTAATACCACACAAACTCCATTAACCAATGAAGATATGATGTTACATGGCATCCCAATGAATCACAAGCAAGAACATTCTTATAAAAAATCTTACAATGCTTAGAGCGCCAACACGTTCGCCATAGAGCCCCAAATTCTTTGCATAACTCTGGGCTACAAACAATTCACCTCCATCAGCAACAAACATGCGTACAGGTTGTGCATCTGCATCCAAACTTCCACTGGCAAAACCCTGGATCATCAAAAGCAAAAACATTAAACATCAGAAACTTAAACGGGTAGATTGTATTATTTAGTTCTTGACTTGCAACAAATTTTATATTTTATACTATGGATAACTCTACCTGATAAGCACTGTCAAAGAAAGGTAAAAGCTGTTTTGATCTCATCAACTTCCTGATCTGATCCCATTGTTCAAGGGTTGGATCGACACCAGTTGGGTTATGAGCACATGCATGAAGCAGAATTATAGCTCCAGATGGAGCAGAGCCAAGATCTTCCAAGAGGCCTATGACAGATCAAAGTTGTCCGATCAAATTCTAACGAACTGTGATGCTCAATGTCAGAAGTTTCAGAAACAAATCATCTTAAATCACTCCCATTTGGGATGCCAGAGAGCATTGTAGCATTGAAGACTGTTACAAGTTTAGAATAATTTAATTGCACCAAAAATTCCAGCGCAGACAAAACATTTGGAATTCAATATGGAGGTAGAACATAAAATTTTAAAAAAAATGTTAGACAGTTATAGCAGAGCCTCAGTTGGAACCTTTAAAATCCAACCCCCGTGTTGCGGGATCATAATATCGGTAAGTTTTTACAGACAGCCCGGCCAGAGTAAAAACTTTGGGGTGGTTTCCCCAAGTTGGCTGGGGAATGTATATTAGCCGCTGGAAAACAAGAAAAAAGGAATGTTAAGGTAGCTTTCTACCAGATACATGTAAAGCATAGTAAGTACAACAACGCAAAAACTAAGCACTCCGCACCTCATGATAATGTCTTGCCAAAAATTCACCACCAACCCTCAATGAGCCAGTACCAGACAAGCATTGAACAGTTGTGACACGGTTCTCAAGAATAGCAGGGCTACATAAAAGTAAGAATTAGAGATAAGATCCAAAAGGAAACGATTGAATCAGGGATTAAGCCGATTTCTGAGAAAGAGCAACAAAATAAAAAAGGAAACAATTAACCAAGTGTAAATAAAGTTATCTCCAAAAGGAAACCATTGAATCAGGGATTAAGCCGATTTCGGAGAAAGAGCAACAAAATAAAAAAGGAAACAATTAACCAACTGTAAATAAAGTTCGACGCATCATACCTGTCAGCGCCAAAAATAAGCTTAGCGCTCTGTTTATTAAACTCTGCCAAGCCCACAATCGGAAGATACTCCTTAACTCGTGAACTGTAGATCATCAAAATCAAAACCTCAACGTAAATCTACGTCAAGTAAGATTTACAAGAAAAGAATCAAGAGAATTACCTATCATTAACAAGCTGACGCTCAGCTTTTCTGACGACGTTCAAGACAAGAGGTTTTCCTTCCTATCACATCAAAATACCACAATTTTAAAAGATTTCTAACTAGACATACTAACTGCTTGGACATCTGAATCGCGAATAAGACGGTATAATTATAACATAACTTTCCACTTCTTTTGTCTCCATAGTAGGATCACGATGTAAAAATGACAGAAATATACCTCCGTTCTGTAAGCACCAACGCCCAAATTCAACTTGTTTGGGCTCTGATCTTTGTTATACGCAACAGTCACCTATCCATTCAAAGTTCCAACACAAAATCATACATGTTAGTAAAACTTGCAAAACATCGGATAAATAGATGCAAGGTGCGCAAATATGCACAGTAACCAAAAATAACTGCGCAGATTTTTGTCTGGTAGTCTTTATATTCCCAGATCCTTCAGCTGATAACCAGAACGTATTCCAAAAAAACTACCATATGACATCAGAAACAACATCCAATGAGATTAAAATGTAAAACACAAAGTTAACGATCACGATCCCCTCACAGCTGACAAAAAATTCTCGATCACGAGAATCCAATAGCCCGGACATAATTCATCTCTATAATATACCGAATAATAGAAACAGACAAGTCGGAATCAAACGTAGAAAACACTAGAAAAATCGACAACCGCAGAAAAATAACAGCACAAGAAGAAAACGAATCGAGGAAAACGACCTCCGAACCTGTCCACAACCAAACAAAGCAATAAAACTCGAAAGCAGATTGATGAGTACAGCAACGAAAGAAAGAGCTACAGCGATCGAAGGAGAGAGAAAGAGAGAGAGAGAATACCCCGAGGATAGGATCTTCAGGAGCGCGAACAACATGAGCGAAAACAGAATCGGCGTTCGCGGAGGAGGTGACGGAAGCAGAGAGAGAATCGGCCATGGCTTCGGATGAAGAAGAATCGACGAGATGCCTGACGAGAGCGTTGATTCTCCGATCAGTTGGATCGCTATAAGAACTCGAACTATTGGAAATGGCAGTTTGCCCAAGGCTAAACGAGGGGCGCATCTTGTGTGCTCAGAATTTCCTTTTTCTTTTTTCTTTTTTCCTTTTTTTTTTTTTCCTTTCCTTTTTTCTTGATTTACTCTTTCCCTTTTTTCAACTTTGGCGCTGTTTTTTTGACAGTTCAATCCCGCCTTTTATACGAAGTCGAAGACGAAGTTTTCGCTCCACAGCCAGCCATCGCACCGATATATTTTCAGATCATTAATATAAATTAAAATATTAGAAATCGATTAAATATATATAATATATAATATAAGCGGAATTACTGGAGAAGACACGTGGCATGATCATGATGCATAAGGCGGTAAGGTTGGTGATGATGGCACGAAGCACGAGGGAAAAGGGGGGCCATAGACATACGGGTTCGGCCCATGGTTTCGCACGTGACTTTCATGTGCGAAGCGGATATTAGATTAGGATAATTTCTTCCATTGGCACGTTTCTCGAGCTCTCTCCCACGTGGCTGGACACGTGGGCGCTTGCCATGGCTCTGGCTCGGGGACAGAGTTGATGTCTGCCAAGATAAGAAGCCTCATGTATTATTTTGGTTTTTTTTTTGTCTCTGGTTTACGAAGGGTACAAATCATACAATAAGAAGCCTAATAATTTTACCTGTAAATGCATTGTTAATATTATATATATAGGAGAAAAAAGAGTTTTCTTTTTATTTTTCTTTTTTCTTTTTCAATGTGAAGGCACTTTCATTGGGAAAAAGAAATGCAACTTTAACTCTGATTTCCATGGGTTCTTTAAGCGAGGAAACCATTTATCCCAAATAATATATAGAATATAGTTGTTGAGATCCTACTTAAATTTTTAAATACTTTTAATAGGTATTTGATATTTCGATTTTGTGTCAAATCCATTTAATTAGGTTTGGATGAGCTCGCATTTCAGCTTTATGAATTTAACATTTGCAATTTGCATCCTACTAAAATCAATTCTTTTTTTCTTTTTAAGAAGTTTCAATTCATTTGTTAAGGAATTTATTTGAAGAAAGAACAATCCACAGCCTTTCCGTCTATGCTAAGGAATTCTTAAATTTTCTGCCGCAAAATTCTGAATACACACGTAACCTCTACAGAGTCTTATCTATCCATCCTACACACAAATAACTTTGTGAGCAACCCCTTCACACCCCTCTTTCTTCACATTATTTAATCATCCCATTCATTATCTCTGACAAAAAAATATTATTATATATCATCCTAAATGTAATATATTAATTTTTAGTTCAACAATATATATGGGATCAAGTTTACATCAAGTTTACATGCTCGGATTTTTTTGTCCTTAAATTATGTCTGGGTTGGTACAAAAAGCTCCTACAGTTTTTGGATATGTTGGAGGTCATTGATCGACTGTCATGTGTTGACATTAGTAATCATTTCAGTAGTCATAATGGTTAAAGGGGATAAAATGAGGAGATTTGACAAAGGAAAATTATCTCAACTCGGTACACATATGCCGAGCTACGTCATATTCTCCATATCGCCGACCTATACAAAGTACGAGTCGAGGTTAATCTTGTTAAGCAAATTTCACTAACAAAAGAAACGACTCTCTGATAAAATTGACAACATAACTGTCACTTAGAGTTTGACAATCGAGACACACAAGGACAGGTCAAGTTAGCGGTACACGTTACACATTTTCTTTATAGACAACATTTAAACATATCTGAAATCTATAATATATAAGCTATAATTATCTCCCAATTAGTTTATTTTATTATTCTTTTATTAAATTAATTATTTTATTGATTATTTAAAAATTTCCTTTCCAAATAAATATTTCCACAATAGACCATAAACCCATCATTCACTTATATATCACACCCTAATAGATTTTCATTTTCACAGTAAACTAATTGTACGCTTTTATTTTTAGCTAATATATAAAAATAGTGATGTTTTCTATAAGTTAAATAATAATAATAATAATAATACTTTCATTTATTTACAAATATGATAATATATTCGATTCTCTGTTTGCAAAAAAACAAATAATATATATATATATATATATATATATATATATATATTCGATTCTTTAAATTAACAAATATTAAGTTTCAAAATTGTGAAACCAAACAAATTAACATGATATCTCCAAGAGTAATCATTTATTCTCAAACATATCGAATAATGCAATTAATAGAACGCGAAACTGACAAGGGCGTTCTTAAGATTTTGTTCATCCAAGTATCCTCTGAAGTATAATCTAATAATGCAATTATAATAATCCTCGAGAAGGACAAAATAATTACAAGAAATAAAAAATACATATTTAATAAAAAAAAACGATGATTAGAATATATACTACAAACAACTAATACAAGTTTTGATTTATTTACTAGGTTTTTCATGTGACATAAATCAATACCAAAATCACAAAGATTTATTTTACTGAAGAGAAAAAAGGAAAAAGAAAAAGAAAATTATCTGTAGGAATAGCAACTAGCCAACTGCAGAAGGGAAGTGGATTAGCTGGAAATGAATTTCCACCATTTGTACAGAGCAAAACTGTAAACTATGGTGTAAACAATCAGTCTGATTGGATAAATCCTAAACCTGCAGAAACCAAATTCCAAAAAATCCAAATAAAAACTGCGAAAACAAAACAATTACCAAATCAATTTCGCAAGGCTGCAAATAATCGAAATCAAATTTCTCTCCTCGTCCAATTTTTTCCTTTCGCATCAATCAAACAAGAGAAGAATCAGGAAGGGAAGAAATTAAAGGTAACCGACCTCCGTAACTGAGATCCGGTCGAGATCCGATCTGATTCCCTCTCCTCTGCGGTGACCGGAGAAGTCCACCGGGAGAAATCGCGGTCAAAGAAACACCAGTCCGGCAAGAGAACGCCGGCGATCGCGAAAACGCCGACCAGATAAGTTACGGCCATGTTCGTGAAAGAATGCGTGGCGATTCCGACGACAACGACGACCGCCGCCAAGAAAACGAGGGAGGATTTGAGAGCCGCGTCTTCCGCCATGGATGCAGAGCCAGAAAGGAAGAGAAATTACGAGAATAATTGGAAGTGGCAGCCATTGCAGAGAGCGTGTGGGCCGGGGTTTAGGGTTTGCCGATTGGAGATTGCTTTTAGTCATTGCATTTATTTGACAGCTCCTTTGAATAGCCTCCGCTCGGTTTCAACTGTAATCTGCATCTTTAAATGCTTTGCCATCCAATATTTAATGACTTTTTTTTTCCCTCATTTTCTTCTGGGAACTTAGTTTAATATTCAATCGTTACATTTTTTTTTTCTTTTTATGGGTTACCTTCCCCACCATTCCGGCCGAGTAAAGACGATCCCTTCTTAAATTGCAGTACCAGACTCTTCCGTGCTCGAAATATATTATATTACTAGCACGAACATGGTTGAATAGATACTATAAAATAGGTATGATATAAATTACAATATAAATGGTTTAATTAGCCAAACAACTTAGCCGTAATTGACATATATCTGCAACGGAGAGGTTGTGAGTTTGAATCCCAACCTGTTTTACTCAAAAAAGAAAAATATGTGTATATATATATAAATGGTTTGATTAAAGTCAGTTTATATTATATCATGGTGTGAGAAACAAAATATTAAATAAAATTAAATTAGGGTCTATAACAATTATTGAAAATTTTAGTCTAACTCAACTAGTTAAACGTATGTATTATTGTTGAAAGTTGTGTATTTAAATTTTACTGTGTTGTTTTAAAAAACAATTATTGAAAATTATGAAAGAAAATAGAAGTAATAGAACATTTTGAAACGAAAATTTAAACTAAGAAAACTTTGAAACAAAATAATAATATAACTTTAAACTATAACCAATTGAATAAACTTCTTTTTGGATCAGTAGTAACAAGATTAGTTTCTATAAGAAACTTTGAACTGTTAATTGTTTTTGGGATTCACTCTAATATTTTTTTTTAAACATTTTTTGGATTATATGAGTGAAAAAAAAGTGAAAAACAACCTATTTAGTATTTTTAGGTTTTGAATTTAGAACTTTTAAATGTTGAATTAGATGAAAACTTTGATAAATGTACTATTTTACGGACTCTATTTTTCATTGAATATTTATTTTTAGGTTATACCGTAATTTACTTTAAACCACCATTAATTTCTACAAAATTGTTTTGGTTTTATTTTATATTTTTTAACTTAAAACCTTGACTTCAAAGCACGATGACAGAAACAGAGCGATGGGAGCGAAGGCATATGGTGAAGGAATGGGCGTCGGCTCCCCAACAAGGCAATGGAGATTGTGTGTGTATTCTCTGGACGACATGTCGTACCCCCCCACAAGATATGGCTTTATTTCGCAGCATCCGACGACAGTGTAGTTATGGAGTCACACCAATCAACTTTTTGTCTCCCAAGAATAAAAGATGGCTTTTGGAATTTTGAATTCCCACTTCCACTTCGACCATTGTTATTATTATTATTATTATTATTATTTTATATTCGTGAGTGTTTAAGTGAGCCTACACGTACCTCGACTAAGGTTACAGGACAACTGTCTAACTCTACAACATTTGGTACCGAAAAACATATAGAAATTACTAATTTCTAAGATAGGTGGCGACAACCGTCTGACTCTACAACCATTATTATTATTATTTTTACAATATTTCAATTTGATGACTTTTGTGTGTTGGAAGAGAACGATTTTGTGGAGTGGAGGTGTCCTTTTTCACTTCTTAATTTGTTTTTTTTTTATTTTAACCAAATTCGCGACCTTATAATATCTTAACAAATTTAACTAATAGTGAGTCTATAGTTTAACAGCAATTGAGATAGGCAAATTTCAATTGAAATTGTTTTTATTTCAATTTCAGGTTTAAATCATTGTTTTTGGTTTGTGAATTTTAAGGTTTGTTTAGACTCTATTTTAAATCTTAAATTTTTTAAAAATTAATTAATCTGATTCACGAGTGTTCGTAACATCTATCATAGTTGTTTATTATTATTATTAGTGTACTTTCAAATTTTATTCGTTTTAGTCATTATACTTTCAAAACGTTCGTCTTTGTCTATATACTTTTAAAAATGGACTAGTTTGGTTTTTATTTACAAAATTTTTGCACGGACTTTATAGTCTTTGATATGAATTTATGACTACATTTAAGTAAATTTAGTAAGTAAAGTGTAATTGAAAGCCATGAGATGGGAATGAAGATGAATGGACCAAAATAGTCATTTTATATAAAGATACCAAAATTGACATTTCAAACATACAATGACTGCAATTAACAAAAGTTGAAAGTATAGATACCAAAATAGTATTTAAACCATTAAAAAAATAACCATTTTTGCTATTGTTATATTATTTTACCACTTGAACTTTGCCTACCCAATAATTTACTCAACCTATGTAATTTAAATACACACTCATATTAATATGTTAATATACACAATAAGTCGTGTAATCAATACTTCTTATAAAGATGTTGGATTGAGACAAGAAGTACATGATTGAACCGACACCATATCCGAACAAGATGCAAGAATGGTTGAGAAAGACTTAACATAATTGATAGTAAGTACTTATACTAACAAAATGTGCATCTTCTTTTCGTGGCTCAATTATAAGAACTTCCTAATAGACTTTTTTTTTTATTCATGTGAGTGAGGACAAAGCATCCTGAAATGATCCGTATTAGTTTGAAGGACAACCTTCACTCTTTCAAGCAGTCAAGTTGCAAGGCATGCATGTGAAATGTAGATGTCATTATGTGTCGGATCCGAATTCAATTTTTTTTTTACTTTTTTTTTTTATTTTTAGTTCTAATACAAGAAATAAACACGTCAAAAGTTTACAGTGAAACGATATGATAGGAGATAACGATTATTTCTCACTTACATGTACTAAACAATAACAAGCGTAAAATACGAGACAGTACAAATGTTTTTCTTTAAAAAGTAACTTTAAAATACATATTCATATAAAATTTAGGTTATTGAAAACAAATATAATAATTGTTATGACTTATAAATGTGTTACTCCGAAAATTATTTACCTACCTAAATATTTTTAATCAATAACAGAGGAATTTATTATATGGTAAAGTGTAGTGTTTTTTTTTTTTTTACATTTATGTATTCTATTTATTATACACACTATATATATTATTTTGAATTGTTTTTCTAGTCAATGATTATTTTCATATTAGTTATTACGTGTAAAATTTGTATTTTGATAACCTCTTGAATCGTTATCCATAATCTCATAGTGTTGGAAAAATACAAAATTGACTCTTCAAGTTGATGGGTCTATATATTAAAGAAGGAAAAAAATTTAAAAAAAATCTAATTATTGTTTTATCTAATTTTTATTTCTCGGTAAAGTATGCAGAAAAATGTTTCAAAAATAGTTCCCTTAAAGCTAAATATAAAAAAGGAGACATGGCAAGGCCATTTAATAATGTTGTTAGTGATATTTATTGTTTCTTTTTCTTAATGCCATAAAAAAAATTCCAAAAAGATATTTAGTGGTCATTATTAATATTTCATCCCATGTTCAATTTATAAGAAGATAATTTAATTTTTTTTTATTAAAAACTAAATAAAACTAATTCGTCTATGTCAAATTTAAATAAATCAATGGTAAAAACTAATATACTTTTCGTTCTTCATGCGCGATTCTAGACAAGGTGACACGTAAGTAGGTTGTCTGACGTGGATTCTAATGTGGGTTTTGATATCACCTACAAATAGAACATCATACTAATGTCCACCCATGTACACTCCAATGTCTAAGTTAGAACTAATGTCGAGCCGAAATTTGGTTTAAATGCAAGTGATCGTGTACTAAGGGGAACATGAAAAATTGCAACTGTTGTACATGTCTTTCAACGAATATTTCATCGAAAATTAGAAGATCTTTAGACAACAAAATCGTCATTCTGTTGAATGTTAGTAGATTTCCTATCTAACAAAATCTTTCAAGGTCGGAGTCGAGCTAACGTCCAAGACATGCAGGACCTTCCTCCCTCTTCGTCATAAGCGTCCTAACTAAGACCCAAATACACTTGCCATCACTGGAGAAGCCACATGGTTGTGTTAGTTTACACCTACAACACTATTTAATACAAACTTCTCATGAACTAAAACATAATATATTTATCAACCTAAACTAATTAGTTAATGACATCAAATATGTTAAATGTTTACATTTCAATCTATCTCTACAATGTCAGTTTTGTTTTTTTTTTTTCCATTCATTCGGATCTCTTTCGTTTCATCGATTTTGTTTGAATCCTCATTTTCTAATAGGATGAGAGTTAACAAAACAATGTTACCACTCACTGCCACTAAATCACCACTCCCAAGTTAAATTGGTGTTTATGTTTCATAAGAGTGTTGAAACTACACCCAAATTATGAAGACGAACCGCCCCTAATTTGCTTCGAAACAAAGCTAGCAACCGAAGCTCCGGTGAACAACAACCGTAACTATAAAAGTCTTAAGGTATTGAAATTTCTTGTTTACACGTTTTCCTCTCTCCCATATCATACAGTAATCAATAGTTACGATTTATAAATAAAAAAAATAGATAAATTCCAAGAAAACAAAATCAAAATGTAGTACACAAATATAATAAGCATGAAAATTTAGAGATCCACCTACAATTTAAACCTAAACTTCAAATTTTTGGTAGAGAGTGGATATGAATGATTGGTTTTGCGGAAGGGAAGAGCCAATTCTTCAATCTTCATCAACCGAGTTTGAATAGTGACTACGAGACATAAATGGAATCTAAGTCTACGAATAGCCCCAAAGTCCAAATACATGCAGCCTGAGGCCCACCTCCAACACGAGGCCGACGAAAACCAAGCTTTTGCCCATCTTTTCTGCTTGGGGCATCACAATTTTCTCGGTGGGTCCCACCATCTGAAATTACCGTTTTATCCGTGTGAATTCTTTTTATTATTTTTTTAATTTTAAATTAAACTAGAGTGAAAATTCGAGTTTATATACTTTTATTAGATTAGATTGACCTCATTTCTGACCTTTTTAATGATAGGCGTGAAGAGTAAGTGACAATACTTTATTGTTATCTTAGAGATTGATGATTCAATCTCTTGCAATAGTTGCAATCGAAGAAATAAAAATCCATATGTACGTGTGTGAAGAAAACGAATCGAAAGCATGTTTTTTTTAAGTTAAAACTGAAATTAGACTTGTAATATACCATTCGAACTGAATATGTATTTTTAAGTTAACTCAACCTCGCATATCACGATCCTTTAATCTCTAGCATGTGATCCCTCAAGATATAAGGAGTACGACGACTTGACGTCGTTTTCACCTTTCACTTATTTATCTTTGCAAGTTGTTTAAGGTTCCAATAATCGAAGTTGGAATCCATTCGAGGGCACTAATTTAACATGTTTTCCGACCAAAAGCTCAACCAAATTGACCAAAAAAAAAAAAGAGAAAACCCATAAAACTAAACATCAAGTTGATTGAAATCTGGCAAATCTATTAAAATCCATCCACACGACTATTTTCCAAATTTTTGGTGGGATAATGTCCTTTCAATTGTTGACTCATAATAAAAAAGAAAAGTGAACATTCATGCTTATCATCAATATTTAATAACTTGGCAACATTGGCAACATGATCACCAATTAATATATTTGGCCCATTTCTTACAGCCTCTACATTTTTTTTTTTACTGAAAACATCAATATTTAACCAATCATTTTTATGGAAAATTAATAAATTATTAAAACAAATCATTTTAAAATTTAAATATATCTCTAGTATGTATATATTAGTTCATGTATTTTCTGAAAATACATATTTTTGTCCATGTACCTTCAACTTATATAAATTGTAGTTCATACATTTTCAAACGAGTTTTATATGTCTGGAAAATAAATAAATAAGAGTTATACTTAAAAAAAAGAATTGAAAGAACAGCTATACCGACCAAGAAGAAAAACCAAAATTCCTAAAATTATAAATGGATGTATTAAAAATCATACAAGTAAGCACATGTTTTTTAAAACAAAACTATAGATTATGTTTTATAATGATTTTATTTATTTCTGAAAACAAGGACGATGGCCTTTTTTTTTAATAATTAAAAAAAAGGACGATAGTTTTTTCTTTAAATGCTGAAAAAGATGCATTTGAAAATTGAAATCTTAACTATTTTCAAAATAGAAAACATGGTAATGCAAACCATTGGTTTTAAGTATTGAAATTTAACTAATGTCTATTTAGAATAATGGGGAAAAAAAGACCATCACGGAAATAACATATTTCGGAAGCCAAATAATGAGTTAAATTGCAAATGTTGTCCTTCAATGTTGATGGTTGTTTCAGTTTGGTCCTAGATTCTACGGGACTTCGCGGGGGAGCTTTCGGACGCGTTGTCATGCCATTTGACGCTTTTTCAACAATTTTTTGTTAGTGGTTTGCAAATCCCCAATAATAGCGTATCGCATTTCCAAGTCGGAAGTTGAGACTTTGGCATCGGGGTTGAGGCGAGCTGTCCAGACCCTCCTCATCATAGGCATGATCGAGCTGGGTTTGACCACATGTTCCTTGATGAGAGGGCCACGTGGCACGCGGTACAAAGGGCCACATGGTGCGCATTGATCTCACCCCTAGCACTATTAAATTATTTTGGCTCATTTACTCATATTTTATATCCCACGAATATATTATCCTTCGTACCATTGGTCCAATCAACATTTAATTTATAAGGTCAATAAAAGTTGTCTTACCATCATCAAAATCAAGAGTTAAGGTATCAAATAATCCCAACGAGGAAGCAATTTAACCGTTAAAAATAAACAATATAAAATGATTTCCAATATCCAATTTAATAAGTATACAAGCTAGGAAAAAATCCAACGACAACTTAGTGTTCAATTTTGCTAATTAAACGAAAGACAACACAAAGGTTAAATACTCAGATAAATGCTTAATTTTTGGAAGGGTTTTGTGATATTCCACCCTGTCAAGGAGAGACAAGCAGAGAAGGAACTAGATAGGTGGGTGGGATCTTGTTTTTTCCGCAGAGGATAAGAGGAAATAAGAAAAATAAAATAAAACCAAAAATCAAGAACAGAAAAAGAAAAAAAGAAAAAAAAAGTTTGTGGCTACAATTTGCGCATCAATTTGGTCGTCCCCACTCCATTAACCAATCCTCTTCACCCCTCTCCCTCTTTCTCTCTCCTTTTCACATGCTTTTCCTTCCCAACTTGTTTGAGCAAATATTGAGATTCATGAAACCCAACAGGATTCTCTCACTCCTCCAAAAGGGAGAAAAAAAAAAGAAAAACCCTTTTCTTTTTTAGCAATATATATATATATATATATATATAAATAAAAGATAGAAAAGTAAAATATTTTAAAGAAAATACTTACTTTTAAAGATGATTAAATTTTATCGACAACTCATTAATTTTATTAGAAAATATATATTTTTACATTTTGTATTATGCTAAGGACAAAATTCTGCCTCTAAAAAACTAAGTATTTTCCATATTTTAAGGAAAATATTTGACTCTTAACCGTGAGGACTAAATATTATCTAACTTTTTTTTTTATTGGCGATGACAAAGTTGTTGGAAAATATTTTTCCTATATATAAAAAGAATATATATAAAAAGAAGATAGAAAGTGAAATATTTTAATCGATTCTCTCTCATTCCCCTATGTTAATGCCCAAAAGCTGAAATGGGGAAAAAATATAAGTATTAATTAAAAAACTTTTGAGTGTATGTGGAGAGAAGAGAGAGAGAGAGAGAGAGAGAGAGAGAGAGAGAGAGAGAGAGAGAGAGAGAGAGAGAGAGAGAGAGAGAGAGAGAGAGAGAAGAGGGATGGATATGGTTGATTGGTGAGTGAGTGAGAGAAAAAGGGTACGTGATTTCTGGGGTTTGGTTTGGTTTTAATCTGGGCGATGTCAGGTGGCGGTTGCAGCATAGTCTGGTTCAGAAGGGATCTCAGGGTAGAGGATAACCCAGCTCTGGCCGCCGGCGTCAGGGCCGGCGCCGTCGTTGCCGTCTTCATCTGGGCGCCGGAGGAGGAGGGCCACTACTATCCCGGCCGGGTCTCCCGATGGTGGCTCAAGCAGAGCCTCGCCCATCTCGATTCCTCTCTCAGAAGCCTCGGCACCTTCCTCGTCACCAAGAGATCCACCAACACCATTTCTACTCTTATCGATGTCGTTAAAGCCACTGGTGCTTCTCAGCTCTTCTTCAATCACTTATATGGTCTGTTTCTTCTTCTTCTTTGATTTCGTGTTTTCTGTTCGTCTGGAATTAGTGATTATGATCTGATTCTTTTTAGTTTTTGGGAGCTGCTCTGATGATGGAGGGGTTTTGTTGATGTGTGTGTGTGGCGTTATGTTGGGGTTTTTGTTCATCTGTTTGTCAATTTTCATGAAAACAAGTGGGCACATAATTGTCTTCTCAGACTACTTTCTTTTTCTTGAGTGTTTGAGATTTCATAGAATTGGAAAGAGGAAAGGGTGTCTAGATGCTTGTGAAGAGATTATTCCTGCAAAATTGGTGTCTTATGAAGTTTGAGTTGATGCCTGGTTTATGGCTTTTTGGAAAAAGTGTATATGTATATGTATATAGATATATATGTCTTATGGTTTGTTTCTTGATGAAAACTTGTGTTTCAGATCCTTTATCGCTCATTCGGGATCACCGAGCTAAGGAGGTTTTGACTGCCCAAGGCATAGGCGTGAGGTCGTACAATGCGGATTTACTGTACGAACCGTGGGATGTTAATGATGCAAATGGCCACCCATTTACCACCTTTGCTGGATTCTGGGAAAGATGTCTCAGCATGCCTTTCGACCCGGAGGCGCCACTTCTCCCTCCTAAGAGGATAATTTCAGGTTTTTTTATCTGTAGTTTAGTTGAAGTCGATCGACTCGTAACTCGCTAGTTGTTGTGTTCGACTCTACATGTCGGATTTCCTGAGAGAAAATTAAGAGTACTGTGTCTGATTGTGATTTTGAGATATTTGTTCATCCATTTTGATTTCAGTTAATGCATGGAACTGATTACTTTCATAAGTTAAAGTTGCATAGTTGGTTTCATAATCTAAGTCTAAGCTTTATCTCCTTTATCTCCAACCTAATTTTACATTCCCATATGAGAGAATTGGATGCTAAAACTTAGATATCTAATTGCGAAAACAAGTAATTGACATCAGCCAATAGAGAGGGGCGTTTCGTCTATGCGATTCTATTGCCAAGAGATTGTAAATATAGTCCCTGGGGCCCGAACTACTTATTCGCTTATGCAGTACTTCTTCTCAAAGAGATGGTTACTTGCAATTTATTAGATCATGAGGTGGTTTTCTTCTGATGTAGATGGTCAAGAAACACCAATTCTCTTAAGAACAAAAGCTCTTTTGATATGGTTGGGCATGCAGTGGAGCTTAGTTAGTTCATATTTTCACAATCGAACTATGTGCTTGCTATTCATTCATTGTTTTTCTCTTCTTTCATTAATTTATTTAAGTGGGAAGTATGGCACTTTTTAACTCTTTTTTTCTGATATATTACGTCATCTCTATTTCTTCTCTCTCGTGCATATATACTTGACCGATTCGTGAACTGTTGAAGCTTTCCTCAAAATATTGTCCTTGCTTCTTCAGGTGATGTATCTAGGTGTCCATATGACACATTGGTGTTTGAAGATGAATTGGAGAAGGGAAGCAATGCGCTTCTTGCTCGAGCATGGTCTCCAGGATGGAGCAATGCAGATAAGGCTTTGACCACATTCATCAATGGACCGTTAATCGAGTACTCGAAAAATCGCAGGAAGGCAGATAGCGCAACCACCTCATTTCTGTCTCCCCACTTGCATTTTGGAGAGGTAAGCGTGAGAAAAGTGTTTCATCTTGTTCGAATCAAGCAGGTTTTATGGGCCAATGAAGGAAACAAGGCTGGCGAAGAGAGTGTCAACTTGTTTCTTAAGTCTATTGGCCTCAGAGAATACTCCAGATACATGAGTTTCAACCATCCATACAGTCATGAGAGGCCTCTTCTTGGGCACCTTAAATTCTTTCCATGGGTTGTGGATGAAGGCTATTTCAAGGCATGGAGGCAAGGTAGGACCGGTTATCCGTTAGTCGATGCCGGTATGAGGGAATTGTGGGCTACTGGCTGGCTGCACGATCGGATCCGAGTTGTAGTTTCGAGCTTCTTTGTGAAGGTTCTGCAGCTTCCTTGGAGATGGGGAATGAAGTATTTCTGGGATACTCTCTTGGATGCTGATCTTGAGAGTGATGCTCTTGGTTGGCAGTACATATCTGGCACGCTTCCGGATGGCCGTGAATTTGATCGCATCGACAATCCACAGGTTCGCACGCCTTCAAAGTTCTTTACCAAATAAATTTACTTGTATTTAGGCTTCATATCCATATGCATCTATCTGAATTCATCTTGTTATCCTCATCTGTTGGCTAAGCTTAAGTCCTTATTTGCTTGCTCTTGGATTATATGTGTTTCTGGATGTAATTATCTGTACTATAATTGGTTTTCTGCAGCTTGAGGGCTATAAATTCGACCCGAACGGAGAATATGTTCGGAGATGGCTTCCTGAACTCTCTAGATTACCCACTGAATGGATTCATCACCCATGGAATGCACCAGAGTCAGTTCTCCAAGCTGCTGGGATCGAGCTCGGATCGAACTACCCTCTTCCGATCGTAGGACTGGATGCAGCTAAAGCTAGGCTGCAAGAAGCACTGTCAGAGATGTGGCAACAAGAAGCAGCTTCAAGGGCTGCAATGGAGAATGGAACTGAAGAGGGACTCGGGGATTCTTCAGAGTCGATCCCAATTGCATTTCCTCGAGACATACAAATGGAGGAGGATGACCATGAGCCTGCAAGGGCGAACCCTCATATAGCTCGATGCTACGAGGATCAGATGGTCCCGAGCATGACAACTTCGGTGAGATTAGAAGATGAACCTTCTTTGAATACTCAAAGTACAGCAGAAGCTAGAGCAGAAGTACCAACAAATGTAAATTTAAACCAAGAGCCTACCAGAGGAGATGCATTAAGCCCAAGAGTTCAGCCAACTGCTCCAACACGTGCTCAACTTCCCTATACCGTGGGCATAGGCCTCAGAAGTGCTGCTGAAGACTCCACTGCAGAGTCGTCTTCGAGTAGCGACATTAGAAGAGAGAGGGACGGAGGTGTGGTTCCGGTTTGGTCTCCGCCAAGTTCGAGTTACACCGAGCAATTTGTGGTTGACGAAAATGGCATGGGAACCAGCCCTTCATTCTTGCAGGGGCATCAACAGACTCATCAAATAATCAATTGGAGGCGGCTATCTCAAACTGGGTAACAACTTGTGAAATCAAAATGTAGTTGGTAGCTTGGACTTCTTTTCGTATCTCAAAAAGTCACAAATATGATTGAGCTGCATATCATCATCATTAAAAAGCTAAAATTCAAATGTTTTCATCTGTATGGATAGAGAAAATTTTATGTCTATTTTCAGTGCTGTGCTTCTCTCTCACTGACATGATTCAATGGGCTTTCTTAAACAGGTGAGGCAAAAAATGAAAGAACTAGCAGAAAGAGGAGCACAAAGCAACAGCCAGATGGTGAAACAGAAACACACTAACAAGTTCTTCAACTTCTTCCACCAATCTGACTTGGCATTGGTCACTATCATGTGTATGAAATTTCTAACTGATAGATGCAGTTCATCTGCTGATCATGTTCTCCCTCTCCCGTTCCCATTCTTGCTCTCGCTCTCTTTCCGTTATTACGGTTGTATCATAAGTCTTGCTATGCTGTATAGTGAAAGTTGTAATTTGTGTAGCTGTAACAGAAGCGTAGAGAATCGAAATAGTGATTGTCGTCGTTGTCATCGTCTTCGAATAAACTCAAGTTTGCGATTAGCCCGGATTCTTCTTGTAAGCCCATGCTTAAGCTATGGAAATATTTCTCTATCTTGCTTGCCTTTAGATGCATAACTCTTTTTTTTTTTTGTTGGAAAAAAAGTTGTGAGATTCTTCTTAGTTTTTTTCTGCTCAACTCCAGGGATATATTTTCAGATGCCATAGCTTTGTTCGACTGTGTTTTATGCTCTGTCCGAGGAATGAGTTTTTTTTTCTTGCAAAAAAATAAATAAAATTGCCCCTTTTTTATAGGCCAAAAAGATTCACTCAACCATTAGTTGTATAATTTTATATTGTTTGGCTGTTTAATTATTTTTTATTTTTATTTTTGGTTAACCTTTGAAAGAAGCATCAAATTAACTGCACAATCTGAGGAGAGGGTAGGCATCAGATTCCATCTGGGGACCACTGCTGAAAGTCAACACTTAAATTACCTCAAAATGGAAGATGTGAAATTGTTTTCTATATTTTATTAAGTTTCCATTTTTTTAAAAATCTTTTTCGGTATTAATGCCGTGTGGCTTATGCCTTACGTCAACGAATTTGAGATTTCAAGATAGGTGGTATCTCAAAGCCTCAAGTATTTGTCACTGCGCCATCTCAACAGACTTGATATTTTTTTTAAAATGTATATTAAAGGCAGAGAGTAGTATTGAAATTTTTAAAGCATTAATTATTTCTTAAACCAAGAGGAAAGTTCGTATGTATTTTTGTAATTTAGGTTTTTATTTTATTTTATTTCTATTTTCTTGCTTTATTACCTTAATTTCCTCCCCACAAACTTTAATCATAATGGTTGCATTATATTCTTTCCTTAAACTATTCATTTGACTTTCAAATTATTAAATATTTTTTCTCATCTCCCTCTCGTTCTTCCTACCGAATAGGCCAGGATTGGAATGAGTTACTTTTTCTTTTTTTAGTATAAATACCTATTATTAGAGTCCTGAGGAATTGGATTCAAAGGTTGACATGTAAGAATATGAGAGAAATTTGTATAATTTTCGCTAGAATGAGAGGGCTTAGAATAAGATTTGATTAGGTTGCTTTTAATTAGATTGTGAAACCCAATTTCATAGACTAATATTTGTGTACCAAACGTCCACTAATTAGTCCTTTAGCAATGTTTGGTTTCCAATATTAAAATAAACAAATAATTAAATAATGTTTTTATGTATGCTTTGAAAATAACTTAAAACAGAAATAGGAAAAAAAAAACGAATTTTGTTAGTTTCTAAAATTTTTTAACCTTAGCATGAGAATTCAGACCTAAGTCCTATAACAAAAAAGTATTACATATGTTTTAACCATTTTAGCTACAATCAAAGTTTTATCATGTGTGTTGATGGTCAAAATCAGAATCGATATGTGTGACTCAGTTCAGAGTTGTCAAGAGGTAGAGAACAAGTCAACCGTATCCTCGTACCTGAACCATGCCGAACTGAGGTCATGAACAGTTGTACACGCCGACCTGAGGTATGTCCGACCACTAATTTGGGGTCCGACAATCGTAACCGCTAGTCGTAATAGTACCAATGACCTTGTCTTCCCCTGCATATAAAAGGGACACTCCGCCCCGTTGATCAAGTACGCTATTTCTTCTGAGAACGACCTAAACAAATTGAGCTCGCAACTAACTTGAATGTCAGAGTGTTTATTTCTTGTATAGGTTCCAAAAAGTGATCCAGGTTGCGGAAATCGAAATCTGAGTGAGACAAGCACCTCGACAGCTCGTTCTCATTAGCACGTGACCGACCTGTGAGTTCGACGAAAAACAACATCAACAATGTGAATATTAAAGAGAATGCATGGGACCCTTTTTTTTTTTTCAACGCGTAGGTGTAATAAAGCTGAAAAAGGATAAGTAAAAGCAGGAGAATCATCCGAGAGGATATATAGCAAATAATGGAAATTGGAAAATAGAAAGAAGAAGGCCATTCACACTCTGTTACGTATATGCAAAAGTGAAATTCTAATATATAAATATATATTTTTTCTCTCTTTAAAAAGAAAAAAAAAACTTTTTGAAAGTTGGAAAAGAACATTCATTCGACCCAAAAGTTAGAGAGATAAAATAAATAAAAAAGTGGTAAATCTTAAAAAGAAAAATAAGAAAAAAAAAACCATAAGAATAATATGAAAGACTTTAGTTTTCAAATTTTGAATCCACGGAAGATTGTGGCTCAAGCTGTTGACCCGCACAGCCACAATCCACCGTCTAGTCAATTCGCCCTTCCCACACGCTTTCATCATTAATTACCCAATTGTTTCCTTAATTTATTAGTTTGATTAGTTAAAAGTGATAATTAACACATATTTTTTTATCCATTTCGATTAGTTTCTTTTAATTTGACCAACGAGATTTAATCTTCATTTTAGTTAATTTTAATTTTTAAAATTGAGTCACGTCTCCTCAATTATTATTTTTTAAATAGAAAAAATAACTTTACATAGGTGTTGTTTTCGTCAATTACTTTTTTAGTACAACACGTAAGGGTGGAAGATCGAGCTCACAATCTCTTGATTGAGGGTATATGTCAATTATTGCTGAGCTATGTTCGCTTTGGCCAATTGTTATTACTATTGCAAGTCGTTATTGTATGAAATACAATATAGAAACATCCTCTTCATTGTAGTACTCTTAAAATCAATATCATTTCGTCGGAATACATGTCTTTTCACCTCAGTAGTCCTATGCATATATAGTCACTACTATAATCCCAATCATAGCTACTAATAAAATCAAACTAGAAACCAAAAGCCAGATGGAATAGTAGGCAGAAAGTAAATTACCCCATGTTTCCAAATTAGTCCAACTTCGTACCTTTCCGGCATAAACCTTATATCTAAGAGAGGTCGTATTGAGTTGGTAGTAATGGAATGGTTTCATTATCTAAAATGAATTCAGTCCGATAATACCACTCACTGGTAAATAGCGCAATGCTTCTTCTCGTGAATCCCCTCTTTGGGGCCTGCGTCCTGACGTTTTTGTGCAATAAACCCCTCTGATCGAAGACTAGTGGTAGGTGCACATACCTTTACCAACTCCACAGCTCCTTCAATGGACTGCTATGCAGGGCGGAGGAAATTCATAAGGACCCAATTCAAATCCGCAATTCAAACATTATGTATTCGTTTTTAGCCTATGGTTTAATCATAATTTATTTTTGAGCGAGGTTTTTGCTTAAGCGCAATAATCATACCTTTACCAACTCCACAGCTCCTTCAATGGACTGCTATGCAGGGCGGAGGAAATTCATAAGGACCCAATTCAAATCCGCAATTCAAACATTATGTCTTCGTTTTTAGCCTATGGTTTAATCATAATTTATTTTTGAGCGAGGTTTTTGCTTAAGCGCAATAACTTTTTTTTAACCACTTTCACACTATTAATATTTTTCTCTCTCAAATATATTATATCCTCGATTGTACGTGTCATTCTCCTTTTTTATCTTTACAAGTCTTAGTCTATATTCAGCTCTCTTCTGATAACAATGATTTTTCTCTCAAATCATAAGGATACCTTTCATAAATTTGACTATTTATTCTATGAATAATGGTTCGCATCATCCATCTTAAATATTTATGAATACTATTTTTTTTCCTTTCAATTATGCTATCAACCGTCGACTATGAATATAATTATCGGAGTTGTTTAGGTAAACACTAATTTAATAATTAGTTTGACCCTTTGAAACATCACAAGTATTTGGTGGCCAAAGGGATGTGTTCATTTATATTTTTTTCCTTTTGAGAATAATTGATGATTGAAAAGTTGACCAAAGGGTAATAATGGATTAATACATGTTTAATTAAACAAATTCAATTTAGACAATTATAATAAATGGCTTGATTTATCTTTGATAAATTAAATTTAAATTAAAATAGAAAGAAAGTGAAAGAGGAAGTTTCTTGTTGCCTTCGTCCTTGGCCTGCCAAATTTCTGGTGGTCGGTGACCCTGCTGCAATGGCAGTGGCACGTGTCAAAATCCTGTAATTTATCAGGCATGTGGATGTATTACACTATTACCTTTGTTTTTCTTCATAATTAATTTTTATTAAAAATACACTAAAATTTTATATAAAAAACTTATTAATCCGTATACTTCGTTTATTTATTATATTTTGTTAGTACAACAATTTGGGAATATAGAAAATCAAATCTTTAAAAAAGTAATTAATTATATGCTAACTACCATTGAAGACTCGTATAATTGAATTTTAACAAACATGTATCTTGAGCACATTCATTTATTTGATCAAAATTATCGTATATAATTATAAAGTTGAGTATAACTCAATAATTAACCACTCAATAAACCTTTCTTTGGAGCATAGCTAATGGGTTAATATGTCTATATCCGATCAGTAAGTCATAAGTTTAATTCTCCAATCCTATACATTGTACTTAAAGAAACTTTTTGAAATAGTAGATTTTTCACTCTCATGTTACATAAGAAATGTTCGGTTTTCAAATAATGTAATTGTTGTTATAAGATTAATTAACAATAAAAATCATATTTTATGCAAAATTTATGAACTAAAATAAACTAATAAATAATTTAAAAGACTAAAATTTAATGTTTTTAACCTTGAGGAATACAAGCTACAAAATTTGTCAGGAGTATAACTCCAATCACATTTCTATGGTTTTAAAAGTTTCAACTTAATTATTATATTTTGTCGAATTTTATATCTACAAACTAGAGATAGATACTTTAAACCATTTAAATTAATTGTAAAAATATAACAAAATAAGTAAATTTTTTAACTAGTTAAATCGATTTAAAAGGTTTAACCAAATCATGTAAAAAAAATATTTAAAACTAATTCCAATTCATAGGTACTGATGCTACGAATAAAACCTAGTTAAAATCTGTAATTAAAAAAAAAAGAAATAAATTTAAGAGTTTGGGACATAAATTAAAAATAATATATATAAAATAAGGACAGGTGGGCTGATGGAGGAGAGAGGAGAGAGAAGGAAAAACAAAGTAAACAGTAGAAAACAAGAAAGTCAACAGAGAAGAAAGTCACAGTCCCACTTTGTGGGCACCCTTTTCTTTATACCATTTAATTTAACACTTTTTTTTTAATTTATAATTTTTTTCTTTTTTGTTGGAATTCTTAATTAAAAAAATAAAAATATTATTCATTGCTTAGACTTCCAAAACGGTTGCAAATCATGGTAGTGGAACAAAGGCATCCCCCGATTCCTTCCACTCTCAAACTTTCTCTTTATTAAATCTCAAATTTCCATTTTTATTTTCCTTCCTTTTTTTTTTTCTTTTGCAGAGGAAAAGTTTGCAAATGTTCGCTGCTCTCCTTTTCTTCTCTCTCCCTCTCTCATCATTCATTTATTCAATTGCGACACCAAATTAAGAAGAAGCCACTGGAAGAAGAAGAAGAAGAAGAAGAAGAAGAAGAAGAAGAAGAAGCAACGCCGCCACAGAAGGAGCTGGCGCAACCGGTTTTCTTTGATCATTTAGGTGGAATTTCAGATACTCAGGTACCAGTTCTTATCATCTTTTTGACTTTTGTTTTTTTTTGTTTTTGGCGTTTGGCTTTTTCCAGGGTTTTAGGGTTGTGTTTTGAGGGTTTCTGATGGTGCAGTCGGTGAATTTTTGGGGCGGTTTTGGTTCGAATTTTTTGGGGGTTGGATTGGAGGTGCCTCTCCACAAGAGATAGATGTTGAGAAGAAATTAGCAGAAGGACTTGGAACTGTTTTGGAATTTAAATTATGGAGAAGCTGTGCTGTTTTAATGCTTCCTACTCTCGGGTAAGGACTGGTTCTCTAGCTTTTTTTTTTTTGTGATTCTTCAATTTGTAATCGTAGCCTTGGTGCCAAAAGTTGACCAAAAGCACGCAGAAATTTAGTGTTCAGCCTTGTTTTTTTCGCTGCTCTGTTTTTGGGTTGGGGATTAATTATTTTTTAAATTATGTAGTGGAACTTCTTACAGTTTTTGATGGATTTTTAAAACTCTGTATGTATGAACGAGGTAAATTTGTTGATGAACTCTTGTGGTGGGTGGGGGGAGTGGTTGGGACTTAGGAGCTGTGGACTATACTCAATTTAGGTGACAAAATTATGCATAGTGCATAGCATTTGTTTTCTGTGTGTAGAGGGCATTGGGCAATTTCTTTGCTACTGTACTGTTAAACGATGATCATAATGTACTAAAGAAGTCTAACTGAATCCCCCAACCAAAAGAAAAATAAATAATTGAAGAAAAGACGTAAACTAGAGGGCAAAATAATTGTGGTGGTGGTGGAGGGTCTTACCTTGAGTTGATTGAATATATATTTTCTTTTTAAAACTGGAATTCAAATTGATCTTTTTGGATTCTTTTACTTCATTCTGGATGATGCAAATGATTCACAAATATATTGTTTTTGTGACAATTTGGTCATGTAGATTAGATCCGCATCAAACTACGGTAAAGGAAGAAGCCACGAGGGGATAATCAAGTATGGATTCTGCCTGGTAAAAGGGAAAGCCAATCATCCCATGGAAGATTACCATGTTGCTAAGTTTGTTCAGATTCAGAGACATGAGTTGGGGCTCTTTGCTATTTATGATGGGCATTTAGGAGAAAATGTGCCTGCCTACTTACAAAAACATTTGTTTACTAATATCCTGAATGAGGTGGGATGCTAGCTTGAAAAACTTGTAAATTAAGCTTACAAATCTGAGTATTAATATGGCTACTCTTGGTCTTGTTTGTATTGATATTTCGCACTTGTCATTATAGGAAGAGTTTTGGGTTGACCCCAACAGCTCCATCTCAAAAGCCTACGAGAAGACAGACCAGGCAATTCTATCCCACAGCTCTGACTTGGGTCGTGGTGGATCAACTGCTGTTACTGCTATCTTGATTAATGGTCGACGATTATGGGTGGCTAATGTTGGAGATTCGCGTGCGGTTATTTCGAGAGGGGGCGAAGCTGTACAGATGACCATAGATCATGAGCCGAATACAGAACGTGGCATCATTGAGAATAAAGGTGGCTTTGTTTCAAACATGCCAGGTAACTTATAATCAATCATTGTCTAGAAAATCTACTGCAGAATCTCCTATGCATAATATCTGGTTAGAAGTCGTCGTTGATATCTAGAATTGAGTGTTGTGTCAATTTTCCACCACTTATATTTTGTACTGGTGACACAGTATCCAATTGCTTGTTTTCCTTGGTCATTCTTTTACCCGACAAATCTGTTTAGCTTGGGTTCCTCTCCAGATTCTTATCTGTTAACTGCTTCCTCCTTGATGAACTTCTAATTGTGATTGAGATAATTAGAGATTTTAGAACAGGCGGCCAATTTAAGTAAATGATTTTTCTTAAAGTTCTTTAGAGTGTCTTTTAAGTGTTTTTAGAATTAAAAAAAAAACACACAATTAAACAACATGAAAATTTTGATAAGTTCTTTTAGTTACTTTTCACTATGGCAAAAGTCATGCTAAACTGATCTCAACAACTCCTCCAAGAGATAGCAAAGTGCCACAAATACTAGAGCATGTCTTTCTTGTCCTCAAAACACTAACCTCACAGCAGCTCATAAATTAGATCCTTGATGTTCTCGGGCCGTTCATAGTTGAAATTAAAGAGTCAAAGTAGTTTTCGCCATTTCCATTTGTTAGATTATGGTCCACGGACAAGTGCAGGGCTGATTCCTCTTCCTTTATAGATAGCATAAACCAGTTGGGTTATATGTAAAGGAAAAATTTTCTTTATTTGCAAAGACACCATTCCTATGATTACCTTAAAGTGAACGTGGACACCACCTAGGGAAATTTTGGCTTCCAAATTCTTTTGTATATTCTGTGAATTATAAACCTCTCAAGTGATCTTCAAGAGAAAAAGTGGGCTCAGTCGCTTAGTTCTAAGAACTGGGAAGATAGAGAAACCTACGAGCTTTCGTGGACTGAGAAGGCACAGATGGAAGCTCAGAAAGGCTGGGCTTGCAGTATATGGCCAAGATTTTAGTCTTGTTGATGGGAGAGCAAAATTAGGTGTTATCTAATGTAGCTTTCAAACTTAGAAAATTTTATTTTGATATCTTATGGAAAGCTAGTGGTCCAATCCAAGAAACTAAGTTGTTTGGTTTAACAACCCTTTGCGTTATATTTCACTGTTAAATCATTTTTGTCTGAGCGAAGTAAAGAGGACAGATTGGAAGGGAATACATATGGAAGAAAGACGAAAAAGGAGTGGGAGTAAATTACTAGCAGGACAGTTCTGGTGGAAATTGGAACTTGACCCATCGTTTGTTTTTGCATATGGAACATCTTGTTGGGCTTCTTTAGAAATATCTGGGGACCACTGATAAGTAGCGCTTTGTCTTTTGAAACTTTTGAAGTACTCAAAACTGAAAAAGCGAGTTGCTGTAATCAAGGTTGTTTATCAAACGTTTGAATCATGCATGTTCCCGTTCCTTTTCTAAAATCAGGAGATGTACCTCGAGTGAATGGCCAGCTAGCAGTGTCACGAGCATTTGGAGACAAGAGTCTCAAATCTCACTTGCGATCGGATCCCGACATTCGCGATATCGATATAGACGCCAACATGGACATATTGATTCTCGCAAGCGACGGTCTTTGGAAGGTGCTATTATCAGCTTTCATTCTCTTTTGCCTGTTGCATTAACACCTAATACATCTAAATGCAGAATCATCCATTTATCTCTCTACCTCATGAATGTGAATGAAACAGGTCATGGCCAATCAAGAAGCTGTTGATATTGCTAGGAAAATCAAAGACCCATTGAAGGCTGCTAAGCAGTTAATAACTGAGGCTTTGCAGAAAGAGAGTAAAGATGATATATCATGCATTGTGGTTAGATTTAGGTGATTTTAGCCTTTAAATATATATTTTTTCCCCTCCAGATTCAGTATATACCCACCCCTAATAAGGTTTTCTTTTTATGCAATGGCAATTTACGGATTAGGCCAAGAAAGTAAATATACGTATTACGGGTAATCCTTGCAAAGACTCTGATTTTTATCGGGCGAAAAAAAGAGCGGGAAGGAGACTGTCTCTGTAAATTTAATTAGGCTGATTATGTTCATATTGTTTGATTTGTTTCTGAAGTTGAATTTGGAGTTTTGATGTATAATATTATTATTGTGTCTTATTATCAAATGGAAGGACTACCAAACCCTGTAGTCCAAGGATATTTCTTTAGCTTCAAGTTTGAATTCTATCCAAAAAAAAGGTGCGCAACGCCAGCACTATAATGGGATGCCGTTAAATTACAGAGAAAATAGCCTCTCTCTATCTCAATGAAGTTCATGAATAATATATTTTATAAACTTTAATTTTAATTGTCATGATGTTACAAAATATTAGAGTCCAGACCGCTCAGTTGATAACGGCTTGGTGTCTCTTGATCATATTAGAGAGCAACGTAGGGATGTACATGGGTGGGTTGAAATTGACATCGACGACCTTTGCTTTTGGTCAGGCGTAATCATTTTGTTTTATTATTTTTATATTTTTGTATTTTTTTCTTTTTTTAGTTATGCACAAACTAACCGGTGTCATAAGGTCTCATGTTCTTTAAAAAATGGAAAAAGTAGAATGCAACTATATTTTCATTAAATCGTTTCCAAAATCTTGTTTTGGATCGCTACTATTACTAAGATGTGCATAACTAGCTATTCAAAATATTAGTAACCTCTTTTTCGAGCTAGAGACTCGAACTTCTACCATATTCATATTTAAAACTTAGAAAAAGGGACACGTAATAGAAAATATGCTTTTAAATTAAATTATGTGGCCCCCTTTTTCTTCAATTATATGAGCCCTAGCCTAGTGGACCTAAAGAGCCCGAGCCCAAGCCCAAGCCCACATAGTATCGCTATTGTGAGTCGGTAATTGCCAAAGAAAGTTTACTACAATTACCAAATTACCCCTCCGAAAATTTAGTCTAGGGTTTCCTTAGCTCTATATATTCGTCACCAGCCTGCGGATGATCCCGTACAGTTCAAATCGAGCAGCTCATTTCTCCGCCTAGGGTTTTCCTTTCGATTAGGGTTTCGTTCTCGTATTGCATTATTTTAGGGATTCGTCGCCTCTCCTTTCAGCTGCAAGAGTTTAGATCTCTTGATCGATTTCTTGATGGCTTTGTTCTGGAGGCGTATATCGATTCTATATCCAAGATTTTGGGGCTCTTCTGTTGTCCAGATTCAGTGATCTCACTTCTCTGGCTCCCCTGCTTTGGTACATTCTCGTCCAAACTTCTCATTCAACCTTCTACAGTAATAGCAACTCGGATTCATCTCTCGTTTTCGTTTTTTAAATGGTTTTTTTTCTTTTTGGTTAAATGAATTTCTGCTGAAACTACTTTGCGTATTTGTGAACGTGTTTTCTTTTTTCAATAGATTCTAACAGGTTGGGGCCAGTTTGTTGGATTTCTTAGTGTATTGGGAAAGTTTTTGAGATGTTCTTCAACTTATTTTTTGTGTAGTAATCTAAAAAATTACTCGAAATTAAAATCTTTAGAAGAAAGGAATTTACTGTTATTATTTACATAGATATGAAAAATTTTAGTTTAGAGGACAATCATAAGGTGGATATTCGAACTTGGACTGGTCTCAGATTGGTAATTGTAAATAATTATTAACAATTTACAAACTATATGAAAATCTGTGCTGTTTTAATTTTTTTTAACAAAGTCAATATAAGACTGATGGCATATCATGTTTTCAATTGTTCATGCAATCACTATTTTCTTTATCTACTCTTTTCCAATTTTAAATAGTTAATCACTTGTATTTGATATGTTTTATTAATATTTTGAAATCATTTCTTTCAATAATATATGATATGAAGGTTCTATGAAGGAATATTGTCAAATTGGCAATTTTTTCGGTAGTAAGGGTTTGTTTCGCAGTTCTGTCCGTGGATCATTTTTGGTAAATTAAAGAATTGATTTTAGACAAACATAAAATCATTTAAAATTAATTTTTGAGTGATTTTACCAATATGTTTTATTTTTCATTTTTATTTACTGCTTTTAACATGAATTCATTTTTATTTACTGCTTTAACATGAATTTTGCCTCGTTGCTGCAATATTATAACCGGGATACAAAACTGAAAGAAACAACTCAACTTCTCTCATGGACAGCTTAAAACTATTATCTAAAGATTTGGAATTGGGAAGCTAATTTACCCAGTGAAGAAATCTTTTTTTAACCGAAGTTTGGCTTTCTTGGACAGTTTAAAACTATTATCCAAGGATTTGGATTAGATTATTACTTCTTGAAATTTAGGGATTTAACAGAAATTTATTTAGAATCAAAATTATATTTTACAAATGATTTATTAAAAGTTTATTCGCCTTCGAAGATCAGGAAGCGATGATGCCAGAGGCTGCTGTAGGACGAGACTTGCTTGTAAATTTGCAAGATTTTGGGATCTTTCAAATTTTAAAAATTGATTTAATACGTTTTTACTAAAAAAAATTATTCTATTTGAAAATTTGAAAATATTCAGTAATTTCTTCTCCCATTCAGTAGAAATTTGTGAGAATTTGGGGTCTTTTTTAATACTGTTTTATTTTTAGATATTCCATTTTAATCTTTAAAGATTCAGGTAGTAGTGGGGTAGTAGAGAGAGAAGAAGCAGTCCGGGGAAGAAGAAGGAAAAACCGACTTCGGCCGAACCTGCACCCGAACCGACACAAAACGGTTTGGTTTTTTAGCGGAGACTGACCCATCCCGCCTTATTTACACCCCTTGTTGTATATATAATATAATATATTTATTTATATATTTATATATTGATAAAATATGTATACTGTATATATTTCGGAGGACCAAAGGACTAAATGTGCTACTGTACCAAACTTTTTTACGCATTTTTTTAGAATAAACTTTTCGTTCAAGAAATTCTCAAACTTTTCACGTAATTGATAGAATGTCTCCGACAAGGACCAAATTATCACAATTTCATGTTAGATTGGTAATGATGAGTATTAATTGTAAAGTAGCTTTTCAATAAAAATTAACTAAAATTTTTTAGAACCGATTCCGTTTTGCATATGCAGCCATTTGAACAGAACCATCTAATACTTTTAGCACTAAGATTTGGCCCAATCCTTGTGGAATCCGATTCCTTATAACATGGTGGATAATGCAAAATTTGCACCCATTTTTGGCCTTCCGTTCCATTCTTCCTCTCCTACTGCTCATTTTTTTGTCCCCAAAAGTATGAAATTCCATAAGCCATATCGACATGAGTAGTCACAAAACTGGACAATAAATAGCCCATCCCCGTTAACAAACTTGGACTCCAATAAATTCCAAGCTCTTCTCTTTGTTTCTGTGACAAAAAATGGTAAGCTGTTCTTGTTGCAGCATCACCCAGTCCAGAAACCGATGTCTGCGTTCAAAGTTCATGAAACATGGGCTTAAATCCAGCACCACAGACCTTAAAGACGGCTCCATCATACACTGCTGGGTTCCCAAAACTCAGAACCATCACAGACCCAACCTCCTCCTCATCCATGGCTTTGGAAGCAATGCATTGTGGCAATGGGGGAACACCATTCCCCTCCTCACCCCTCACTTCAATGTCTTCGTCCCCGACCTCATCTTCTTCGGGGACTCATCCACGACTCGCCCTGACCGATCCGACTCGTTCCAAGCTGAGTGCATTATGCAAGTAATGGCTGCTAACTCGGTGAGGAAGCTGAGCCTGATCGGGCTGAGCTACGGCGGGTTCGTTGCCTATTGCTTGGCTGCAAGACATGAGGAGGTGGTGGAGAGGGTGGTGATTTGTAGTGCAGCAGTTTGTATGGAGGAGAAGGACCTGAGGGAAGGGTTGTTTACAATCTCAGACTTGGAGGAGGCAGCCAACATTTTGGTGCCCCAACATCCTATGAAATTGAAGCAATTGGTCAACTATGCCCTCTTTAAGCCTCCTCCTATTGGATTGGTGCCCTCATGTTTACTCTCTGATTTCATACTTGTATGCACTCCCTAGTTAGTCTCTACCACTTCCTTAATAAGCACTTTCGAGATCGCACATACGAAGTGCTTCCCCGAGTGCTTTTAATTGGCTAAAAACATTTTTCACCTTCTTCCGAATTTGGCAGGTCATGTGCCCTGAATATGTGGAAGAAAGGAAGGAGTTGATCAGAGCTATTCCAAAAGACAGGAAACTATCAGAGATCCCCAAGATTCAGCAGGCTGGTTTCTTCCCATCACTTACACAGTACATTTCATTTTCCTAAACAATTTTCTTTTCTTCTAACTGATGAATGGAATGACTTGTGGGGGCAGCCTACTTTGGTAATTTGGGGAGAAGGTGATAAGATATTCCCATTAGAAATGGGTCACAGACTACAAAGGTGGGTTTTCACAGCTTGAATCTTTCTTGGAATAAAGGGTCTGTTTTGTTTTGTTTTGGTTCCTATTTCTGAATTCTGAGTCTGAAATGTGAAGGCATTTGGGGGAGAGGGCTCAACTGGTAGTCATCAAGAATGCAGGGCATGCTTTTGATGTGGAAAAGCCTAAGGAGTTTCATGAACACTTGAAGTCCTTCCTTGGCATCAAATGAGTTGCCCAAGGTTGGTCAAGAGCCCTTCTTTACCATTAGATTTGTCAATGATTTGGTGAGGTTGAACCCAACTATTTCTCCTTAGCCATTTATTGTGTGCCACATCAGGATCATTGGGAATAATGTGACGTCACCAATATAAAGAATTATTTATGAAGGAAAAATTATAATGTGAACAAAGGGAGTAGAAGTAATAGAAAATTTTTCTAAGTGGGAGGTACTTGTCAAAAATGCATGAGACAAGTTACTTTACAGTAATTAATTTGATGAGTTTTACCTTTTTCGTTTGATTCTAATATTTCAAAGTTTGTTTTTGATCTAATTGAAACTTTCTCAAGATCAGTATTTATTTGGAATTCCTTTTTTCATACTTTTTTTAATACAACAAATTATATGCATTTAAAACAGACAAAATATATTACCATTATGAAAATGTGATGGGTCCGTCAAATGGCATTGCTCCTTGGAGGCCATTAATGCATATATAATATATTCCTTCCAACCCCTAAATCATAAACTTCAATTTCAATTTCCTAGTCAAATAAAAAATTAAATCACCCATGAATATAAAAATTTTAATTATTAAATGGCAGGCGATACAACAAGGCTCAATCCTTGAAGGTTTTCATGAGTTCTACAGAGGATTAACATGGCAGAGAAGCTTAAGAAAAATCTCCCCCATTGGACTCTTTCTCCCTCTGTTTTTATTATGTGTTGAAGCGGTAGATCACCTATTTCTGCACTGTTTGACAGCTTACAAGGTGTCGTTTCATATAGCTTCTCGTTCAATTCCAGCCTTTGGTGGTGGTGCCCTTAAGGATAAAGCTTTTATTCTATGAAATTGTGCGGGTCTGCCTTCTCTAGAAAGAAAGAAATAGTAGATTTTTTGAAGATAAAAAGTCATTGGTGGATTCTTTTTGTGCGAATATATCTTGATCCATAAGAAGGTTCTGTGTAATTACAGTCTATGAATATGTATTACAAGATTGGAAGGCGGTGATTGTATAGTTTTTTGAAAAAACCTGCCCACTGGGTTAAAATTTAGAAATAATATTAGGTTGGCACGTGAACCTAGAGGCAATTGTCCACCATTTCGTACCTCTAAAAAAGGTCAAGATATTATGCCATCATTGTTATCACTACTAACTTTTTGTAGATAAATCTCAAAAAGATCAATACAAGTCATTACCAAATAAATAAATCTGTCAGGTCATTACTAATAAACAAATTCATCTTTCTAGGAGCCGTAGTTTACACACTTTTGTATTACCTCTTCTTAGTGTTGTATTTATGTTAATGCACTTCAAGAATATTAAACAAGTTGGCAAGACAAGAATACAACAAATATGAGAAACAAATCAATAAAAAACATATAGGTGCACATTCGTAAGCAGATTCACTTGTGTTGTGTCCAAAACAGAAAGTAGAATACAGAGCTAGCAATTGTCAGTGAGCACTATTCTCCAATTAGCACGCCCAAATAACAGTTAATAATAATAAGCTAATAATTACTGCACGTACCATCGTTCAGCCACCGGAAGCAAGTGTCGTGTTGATTAAATCTGAGCATACAGAATGTTTGTTAGTGATGATCGACGTGTTTAAGTATAAACCAAACATAAAATACAGAATATACTACTATACCTAGTAGAAACATGTATAAAAATGTCACAAAATTATCTTACCTCTACCTAAACTTCATCAGCATTGGACTGCTCTCCTGTTAATTGAACAAAAAATACCAAGTCACCCATTGCTGAGTTAAAAGCCTTAGTTTTCAGTTGAAAGTTAACTCCTACTACCAAACATTATTCAAGTGACAATTGGTATGATTTTGAATAACTTGTAAGACAACTCTAGAAGAAACCAGGAGACACTATGTATATTTACAATCTGATCACGCCACATTCTATAATCATCCTTAATTCAGAACATGAATCCACTATATATATGTGTGCATTTGATTTTCATAAACTACAGAAGAGAACATGAATCCACTATATATATGTGTGGATTTGATTTTCATAAACTACAGAAGATCAAAGGTAAAAAAGCCATACCTAATCACTGTCGAGTAAATAGATAACATGAAACCGAAAGACGAAAGACACAGAATTTAATTTATCGTACCTCCTTCATCAGGCAGATCTGAAGTCCACAGAGTGAGATTGTCCCTAAGAAGCTGCATGATAAGGGTACTGTCCTTGTAGGAGTCTTCATTGAGACTGTCAAGTTCGGCAATGGCCTCATCAAAGGCATGCTTAGCAAGGTGGCAAGCCCTGAAAGGATACGACACAATTGTTTAAAAGAAGATAATTAAAGAAGGCAAAACAGAGAAGTTGAGAATTGTAAATGCATCCCCTCCTTTGTGAAGGTAGGTCCACCAAAAATTCAAAACACAAATCAATAGTAAATTCATTTGTAAAGACCAAACAAGTATACTAGCATAAGCCTCTAGAGCTTTCCCATTCCTTTTGTAAACTTTCATAATACAAGTATCAAAGTGACACCCACTCCCAGCTAAAAGAAATAATTTTTTGCAATAGAAATTACCATGGTTAGAAATATAATAAAAAGGCAGGCAATTGCTTCTTCTCTTTTTACTTAATTTATCCTTTTTGTTCCTTTTGGTGGGGGGAAGGACTAGGGGATGATGGTAGAAAGGGTGAGAGAGAGATGTTAACCTTTCAGGGGAATTCAAAATCTCATAGTAGAAAACAGAGAAGTTCAGAGCCAAGCCAAGTCTTATAGGATGAGTTGGAGGCAAATCAGAGGTAGCAATAGCAGAAGCAGCCTACACAACACAGAAATCATAGGTAGATATCATGTCTGGAATTTTAGAAAATAAAAATAGATAGAGGAAAAGAAATAGAAAAGGTGGAACAATGACAAATTCTACACCAAGAATACAAGAAATGAACTCACCTCATAAGCCTTCAATGACTGATCTGCAATTTTTTTACGCTCATCATCATCAGATTTAAACTCGGCCAAATAGCGACAATAATCTCCTTTCCTACAGCAGAAGAACATGAAAAAAATGGTAACAACCATATGTGAAAGTAAACATATAAATTGCACAAAAATAAATTAAAAAAAAAAGAAAAAGAAAAAAAGAAATTGCATCATGGAATCTCTTTTCTATGGAGAGAGAATCAAATATCACAATTTACTAACTTCATAGAAGCAATCAATTATTTTAAAAAATAAAAACACTAATTCAGTGATAGCATAAAACCAAGGAGGCAGAGCGAAATCTCCTTAATAAAATCAAACGATGATTAGAAGTCTAATCTAATAGTTATGCACAAACATATTGCTTGATCAATGATCACAATTTGCCATATATATTTTTTTATTACTTATTCCGCATTGTCCTATTACTTCTACAACATATATCCAACTGTCCAAAGCTGCATGTTTTAAAAATTTTCATCTCGATATTTCAGTTAAAAGAGAAACATTACGATTCTCACATCTTATGGTAGAATACAGTGGACTCTCCGGCAGAGGAGTGTGGAAGGAGATGCTCATCAATAATTGATAATATGTCACTGCATATTTTAGAGAGTTCATCCTCAACCCTACGCCTGTACCCAATTATCCGTTCCACATTCTTCTCATTATGTTTGGCACCCTCCTTCTGTTCAATTGAAGACAAAATACGCCATGAAGCTCGTCTAGCTCCTATTACATTCTTATAGCCAATAGACAGCAGATTCCTCTCTTCCACTGTCAATTCCACATTTAACTTGGCAACTTTCTTCATTTCCTCAACCATATCTGAAGCATGGAAAAGGTGGCGATTCAAACCATTAGATTAAATATATACAAAAAAGATGAAGCCTCAAAATAGTAGTATACAATACAACAAAGGGAGGTAGAGGCCTCAGTCAAGATGTTAAAACCATGAGCACAAACAATTCTCAATCTTTATTGCCAAAAGACAATAAGAACATTACACACGACTGCTGAGAACATTTCATAGAGAGGAAATGAAAGTACCTCATCGAAACCAGTGATTTTTGCATTTTCCGGACTAAATAACGAACATTCCTTACAAGATTTAGGCTCCAAAAGCCCTAACCTACAACTAATAAATCCTGGTTGTTCTTCTTCAATTGATATTATTAATTAATTAAACGCACCAGTAACCGATTCCAAAACCATACAATGGCCAGAAAATAGCCCTAGATCAATTTGCAAATTAGCGATTAAACACCACATATTTCGGATCAACAATCCATCACTCAAAACAACAGCAATCCCTAAGTTCATTTCAGCCATCGAATCGTAGCAAATAATACTACAGATAAACAGTACCTTCGTATCTCTCGGCTTGTTCTGCTAGTCTTGCAGAGTAAACAAGTAGCTCTCTCTCCTTCGCCATGGCTTCTCCCCTCTCTGGTGCTCTGCCCTGTACGTCGCGAACACTGGGAATTGAACTGAGTTCTTTTTTTTTTTTTTTTGTTATTTGAATTATTTTGAACGATTACGGTAGCCAGGGAATGGATCTTAAGGTTGGAGAGCTCTTTGGTTGACACGTGGATATTGGCGCGCATCCTTTGTGAATCAAGCCGTCGGATCAGATCGAAGTTTCTGAGGCGGCGTTGACCGTAAGATCGGTGACGGCTGGGTGAGGTAAGAACTGATGGGGATGTTTTGTGGGGTCCGTTGAAATTGTGTCACAGTCGTAGCCGTGCTGTTCTTTTGTTTGATACGGTTTACAGTTGTAAACTTCCCTTCCACCGTAACTCCCCACAAACAAACCTAATATTTTTTTTTTAAATTATATCCAAACCTAAAAACAAACCTTTTTTCTTGCAAACGAGGAAGGATTTTAATTTTCAATTTTTAAAAACATAAGCAATGCTTGAATGAGTAAAATTAAGTAATACTCTAAATGAGTTGAATTATATTGCAATGATATACAGCTGTAGGCATCATTTTAGTGTGTTAAAAAAAAATCACGACTTTCTATTTTCTTTTAAATATTTGCTCCATATCGTGATAGATTTCATGATAGGCGTTTAATTAACATGAATACCCAATATGAAATGAGTTCTTCGCAAATCATTTTTCTTTCGTTCTTAAACGTTGAGATGTTTTGTTCGATTTTGGGGCTTTCATCTTCATGCTCAAAAGGCCATAACACTCACTGTTGATTGGGAAAAAGAGCAAAAGTGAAAAAGATGGAAATCAATAGGAATTCTTTAAGATTGT
This sequence comes from Momordica charantia, assembly GCF_013281855.1. Taxonomy (NCBI): domain Eukaryota; kingdom Viridiplantae; phylum Streptophyta; class Magnoliopsida; order Cucurbitales; family Cucurbitaceae; genus Momordica; species Momordica charantia. The sequence goes on from NW_028275159.1 coordinate 4,382,221, forward strand.
CTACCTTATAGTTCTAATGGATGATGACCTGTCTTGAGTGATCCTTTTAAAGTATATTTTTTATTTGAGTTTAAGTTTAATTTGGATTATTTTGTTTTTTTAAATGATTAGATTGTTGAACACAATTATGAATTTACTGGAAAGATTTATATATTTAAATTCTCTTCGCCTATTTTAAAATTTAGAAAATTTGAATAAAGTTTAAAAACTCAAAAACCAAAATCAACGTTGATATAACCATATTTAAATATTTAATAATTAACAATCATTTAACAAACTTTATTAAAATTCAACGGATGGTATCATCTCACTTTTATTTTTAATTTTTTTAAGAAAAAAACCCTGATGAGAATGGATATTGGGCTGGACTTTTTGGGCCAGCGGACAAAGAACACATCTCCCTTTATGTGCTTTTTGGGCCAGGCCCAATGAGGGCAATCTCAATTCGCTCATCCCAGTATATCTACTAATCTACATACACGCATGAACTAATATTGATTAATTAATAAATAAACTATATTTTTTTTAGTACAATATGTAATAAATAAGCTATTAACAATAACATTATTCATCATTGAAGTGTTAATTTCATTGTTCTAATGGCCACAATTTTTGTTCTTAATTCTCTTTATGGGATTTTAAAGGAAAATTTCCAAATAACGAGCATTTAAATCTTACGTTTCAAACCATCTAAATATCTAGATATTTTAAAACAATATAATATCCTATATTATTGAAAAATTAATATCAATTCGAAATCAATTAAGAATACAGCGAGAGTTGAATATATATATGATAAGTTATTTTCGTCCTTTCTACTTAGGAAGAAAAATCATAGGTTTGAAATAATAAAATAGTGAATAGTTATGACATTTTGATGTTAGATTTAAAAAAAAATCAATTCCTCCAATATCATATTATATATATATATATATATATATATATATTTTTTTTTTTTTTTTAATTTTTAGACTTGTATCCGTCCTTAGCCAATTTCAAGGTCAAACACGAATATCAAATGGATAAATGTAATTCTCAAGCAAGTTACTCAATAATGATATTTTTTTTATATTAAAAAATTATATGTTTATGGTTTACTCACGTTGGTAGAGGTTAATAATATACCTAAGAAATAATAGGTCTTATTTAGGAGTGTAATAATTAAAAAAAAAAAGAAAAGAAAAAGAAAGGTCCAGTCAATTATATATAATTTCGTCTTATATCTTATTCTTTATCAAATACGTTCTTAAAAAGTCAAGCAAATTCATCTGTAAAATCACCTTTTTCTTCTTCAATTCAAACACAAAAAACTTAGAGCAAAAAATATTGACAAAGGCAGCGACTTGTCATGGCTCTTCACTGACTATGTAAATGCAGAAATTGAAGTCGATGAGATATAATTTTTAATTTTTAGTATTAAAAAAATGTGTTGAGAAAGGGGAAAAAACGGCTACTTGGAATTATTTAGGTTCAGGAGTTGGTAGAAATTATAATAAAGCAAAACAACCAGCTGATTTTGAATCTTGAATTTCAGCATTTTTTCTTTTAATTTTACATTCCACTATCTTTAATTGGATTTTATGTGTATTTATTCTAATTGTCCCAAAGTCCCATACCTAGTATAAGTCTATAGGAAGGAATCAAATTTTTTTCCCTAATTTTTATATTACAATCCAAATATGGACCATGAGGATTTACCAAACTTTACTTAATGTCTTAATAAGTTCAAAACATTTACTTAGGACTCATGACTCGTTTGGTAACGTTCTTATTTCTTTATTTTTAATTAAGAAAAATGTAGTTCATGGTTCCAACCTCAAAGAATTCAAATATGATAAACTAATTTTGAACAAATTGGAAAGGAAAAATTTGTTTTAGTTGTTCTCAAAATTTCTATATAAATGTGAGAATGTTCCCAAAAGTGAGAAACGAGAAATAAAATTATCGTAAAATGTTTAGATTTCTTAAGAAAATTGACGGTAACGTTACCAAATGAGTCCTTAATTTCTTAACCGGTTAAATTATATTTCGGCTTATTAATTAATTATATATATATATATATTAATTCGATTGTTTGTCTAATTCGAACATAGCTCAATCGATAATGTACATGTTACCATACCATTCCAAAGGTCGATGGTTGGATCTCTCACCCCACAGTTAAAAAGAAAAAGAAACTTAAATGATTTGGAGAATAACTTTTTAAATAAATAATATGTTTTCCATCCTGATGTTACACTAGACTTGTATATTATGTTCTTAAAAAAATATTTAGGTACAATTATTTTAACGTGAAAATAATAAACTTTCTTTTTAAGAAAAAATTCAGTTCGTGGTTGAAGATTTTGAAGGTAGAAATGGAACATTAAGTCAATTCAACTTGATCGTTTGAATTATTATCTATATGCTAATCACCCCTTTTCTTAACACTACTACCAAGATTGAACTTCAACCGCACATTTCTATAATTAAATCACCATATTTTGTGGGCCCAATTTAAGGTTATATCACCCACAAAAAAAAAAATATATATATATAATTAATACTTTTCCCTCTCTTCGACAAAAACCAAAGTAAATAATAGGTTTAAAAATATAATTAAGTTAAACAAAGTAATTTTTCAAAGTGTCGCATTTGCTTGATGTAGTTTCAATTTTGTTCAATTTTGTCTATTTAATTTTGAAATATCTAATTTTTGGTCAATGTATTTTTAAAAGTTTTAATTTACTCATATTCATTCCATATCATTTTTGACATTTTGTTCACTAAATTTTTTAAATTTTGATCATAAATTTAAATTAAAGGATTTTTATTTGGTATAAAATTTGTATTAAAATAGTCTAAATGGATCACTTTTAAAAAAGAAGTATAAAATTAAAAGAATGAAAATGGAAAATATTCGTAGAATAATAATATTTAAAGCTAATTATTATTATCCACTCATCGTTACTTTTCATCCATGCCAAGTTGGAAATCAATTTGTTGGAAAGTTCCTTCCGAGTTCCAACTACTTGGTCTAATTACTGTTATACCCTAGTTCTAAATAAATAAATAAATAAAATGTATGGGGAAGGGTGAAATTGTCAATCAGCCATGTTCCTCTTAACCAATGTCCACAAAAGGTAGCAACGAAATCGCACCCCAAATAATTTTGGTACTTTTTTAACCTCAATTTTCTTAGACATTATAATGGCCTAGTCTTTTCAATGGTGGACAAACCTCTCATATCCTTCGTCCATTTTCTCCCTAAATTATGAACGTTTACTCATGGCTTTAAATCATCATAAATTTGAAGAAATCATAAAGAGAGATAACAACGATTGTTAATATATAAAACTCAAATTAAAAGACAGGTTTCATCCCGACAAACATATATTGTCTTTCTAACATAATTTTAATTTTGGTGTTGAGTTTAATGAATGATCTCTTGTCATAAAATTTACTTTCTTAGAGATACAACACCTCGTTCTACTTGACAAAATTAACTTGGTAGAAACTTCAATAAAATTTGATAGAAAAGAAAAGTTCAAAACTTCATATCAAAGTTTTGTAATAAATTTATGAGTTTGGAAGAGAAAGGCATATTAGTGGTAAGTATAATAGTTACAAGATAGCTACATCTCAATTTAAAATTAAAAGACACAAACTATAGGTTCATACCACATGAATACGAAACGTTACGATTGATTACCATTTATTTTTAACAATATGTGTTTGAGAGTGAAAATCGAATTGCTACGGGGAGGACAAAGAGAGATCCAAATAAATCAAGCCACCTTGGGACCATCTGAGGTACCATACTTAGCCGCGGGCGCATTAGAGAAGCTAACCTACAGTGCGACCAGCATCCAAATCCGACCTACAACTTGGGACATGTTCGACCTTCAGGACGACATCCATAGCTGCATGTCGAAAGATTTGTCGGATCCTAAACCTATAAATAGAGATCATCACTCCTATAGACAAGTATCACATTCCATCTCGGACTTCTTATTGAGTCCAAGCTAATACTAACTTAAACAGTGTTTGTCTATCTTATGCAGGTCATTTCGAGATGAAATCAGTCAGTTATCCCACGTATTCGACCTTAACCAGATGTGACCTCTTTCACTTTTATGCATAAATAATATCTAACCTAACATTTATTAAATATTTAGTAAAGACATTACATTATAGAACATTTGAATCTAGGAGGTATGTGTCTAATTATTCTACCTAATTAAATTTGTCATTATCTTTTTTCTTTTTTCAAATTATTTTGCAGTTGTTTTGTGTATTGAGTAAGTTGAACTAACTATTTTGATTCATCATTAATGTCTGGTCTCGTCTCTTCTAATGATGTATGATGATTTGTATTACTTTTATAATTAATATTTTATATTTTAGATTAATTAAATTATTACATATTGTCAACATGAATATAACTTGATTAAGATATTTTACTATCTTTTGAGAGATAATTCATCTCTATCTTTATTATATTATATATATATTGAAAAATGATGTAAAATACATGAGTTAAAAAAAAACAAAAAAGCATGTCACATCTTCTATATATTAGAATAGCTAACAGAAAATCAATCGCACAATTGATTTAAAAATATTTCAAAAAACTTAGATTAAATCTAAAACAATTTTGAAAATTTTGATAGAGTTTAGTTGGTAGACTTTCAAAATTGTGTATAATAAAATTTTAATTTATTCAAAATTTTATAAATTCACATAAATATATTAGACATAACATTAAAGGTTAAGAAACATGTTAAATTCAAAATTGAAAGTATAGAGATCTATTAAATAACTTTTAATATTCAGTAACTTATTCCTGCCATTTTCAATTTCGGATTAAACTTGTAATTTAAATTAAATTGTACGGCTCAATATCTAGATTTTTATTTTTTTTTAGAAAAACAAAGCACATCATTTCCCTTCCAATCTAGCTTTGCAGGGCTTACATAGAAAGACCAAGTGGACGGCTAGATTACGATCATGTTTGTGTGTGGCTGATTGGCCCCCACGTGTATCTCGTAACGGTCGCTCCAATTGAACCTTTCAAAATGGCCGTGTCTCATAAAAACAAACGTTTCTTTTACTTTTTAGTCGACAGAAATGTAACAATGTTTTAAATAGGGTTAATATCGTATAATGTCGACAGATATATCTGTAAAAATTAGAGAAATTAAAAAATTATAACAAATATTTAAATTCACAAACAAACATTTTTCTAATTCTAAAGATCTTAAAATAATTAATAATTAATATTAATATTATGTATATAGTAGTAATATTTTGTTGATTTTTTTAATATTTTGTCGATTTTTCAAAAGTATGATGAAAATGTCGATTTACGTTTTATGTCGATGTTGAATTCATTGATACAGAAACATATCGATGAAAATATCAAACGATATTTAATATCCTGGTACATTATAAGTACCATCTAGGAGATTGACTATCATTAAAATTGCATCAAATTTTATATATTGAATTGGCAGCAGAGACATCTTTGATTTGATTTTTATTTTTTTAATTTTTTTCTGTTTAACAATATCGACTTTTAATCAATAAAAGATTGAATTGATAAGAGATACTTTATCCCTCATATAATTGAATGTATTCTTTGTTCGTATTCAATCCATTATTAAAGAATAATGCTGGAATTTCATTAATAAAGAAATGGTTATTTCATAGATATTAGTGAAAAATAATTCCCCCTCCCCCATTTTTTCTTCTAGTTATTCTTTCCATTTCATCTACAACCAATTGTTTTTTATTCGTTTTTGGTGATTGAAATATTTCCTTTTAATTTTTTAACTTTCAACTATTCTATCTTTCATCATACACTTCGTTTATGATTTTAATTATTATCATTAACATTTTTTTATCAATAATTTTTTAAATACAATTGCATCTTTTGGATGTAAATAATTTAAATCTTCAATGGTATATTCCTCCTCCCTGTTTTGTTAAGTTTTACATGACTTTTGGCCTCTATACCGATTTGTTCATTCTTATTTATGAAACTTTTGTTTATTGGATTAGTCTAAACGGTTCCCAAATTCAGTTAATATATTTTCCCTCCAAATACTCATCCTCAATTATAGAACATCAACCATATACTTGGGTCGAAATCTAACTTGATGAGAAGACAGATTATTTAACCGAAATTTGATCGGGAGAACAGAATGAACGACTATCTTGTCTAACCCCGAGATAGCGGAAGGCAAGACAAATCAAAAGGTGTGGAAGGGTTGGGGGATGACCTGTGGCGAATAGCGATAGAGATGTCAATTTTTGACCATTCAAAACGCACAACTTTATGCATGTGAATGTGATCTCACACTTGGCCTATTTGCCAAAATCCCCATTTTTCAACATGCATGCTCCCTCACTCACTCCATAGTTATTATCTACTTTGTTTTTTTATAAAAAAAAATTTATGGATCTATGTAGACACTCTTTAAATTAATTGACCTATTAAACAAAAGTTTTAGTCAATCCTCTATGTTTTAACTGGTTTGTGAAATTATAGATTGTAAATTTTCGAAAAGAAAATTAATCATATTGGTTTTCATTTTGTTTGTTTTTAACATATAGAAGAGGCAATATATAAGTTTTAAATATGTATATTAAAATATTGATGTGGACATGTATTAGATGTATAAATATTAAGTGGTTTAATTAAAATAATAACGATAGTTAAAAAGAACTAACTTTTCAAAAGCTTAGGACTAAAATTGACTTTCTAAAATTTGTGACCAAAATATGGTTATTTAAAACCATAAATATATTAGTTCACATTTCGCCTCTTTTTTTTTTCAATTTAGTTATAGATAGAAGATGATAAATATCCTAATTAGTTGCTTTTTGTAGTTAGGTAGTATTATATTTGTTCATTGGTTTGTTTGTAATTCTTTTTCGTGTAATTCATTTTGTTATTATAAAATAATAAGTTTGTTAGATTTTTTATTCACTCAAAATAGTTGGTAATTGATAAATTTTCTATAAACAAGTGATATTGGACAGTTTGGTATGCAACTTGTTTCTTCTGAATTTAAATTTTAAGATTTATTTTTTAAAATTATTTTTGAATTCTCTAAAATGGTGGAAATTTTAAATTTGTTTTCCATTTGAAACTTTAAAATGTAAAATTACATTAAAAAATATAAAATATTTAGATAAATATAATATTACATGTTAAAGTTAGAATATATAAAATATAATATATTATAATTCATATAATATTATAAAATAATAATTATACAAAATTTATAATATATATGTTAATAAATAAATTATTAGTGCTTTAGATAGAACTCAATATATTATTTAGTTACTTTTCAAATATATTACTACATGCGTTAAAAAAAATTTAAAATTAAAATTTAATTTTAAATTGGCTATCCAACACATATTTAAAAATATTTAAAATATAGAATACAACTCCAATTTTACTTAATTTGTTTCAAATCATATCACCTATGTTATTCATAATATTATAATAATTAAGAGGAAATTGACTAAAAAATTAAAAGGAAAGGAAACCAGAGAAATAAAACAAAAAGAAACGACAGAAATCGCCGTACGTCTTTATTTGTACGACAGACGCTGACGTCGTTTTGGTCGATTCTTGATTTCTCTATTTCTCTCTCCCACTCACGGGAGGCCAGAGCATGATATGGTTCTTACACGTGGACATAAACGGATGCAGACTGATCGGACGGCGCTGGACGAAAGTTCGAGATCATGTGATGCGTGGACCCCACAGATTTCTCCGCTGGAACATGTGGGCCGAGACTGAAAGACGGGCCATGTGGAATCTTGACCGTAGAAAATAGATATTCCACGTCATATTGGCTGGCAGGTACAAACAAAAAAAAAAGAAAAAGAAAAAGAAAACGGACAATTTCCAATCGGGTTGTTATTAATTAATTATTTATTGTTATTATTATATTTTGAGAAAGTGGTGGTTAAGTTCAGCACAACAACCTTGATGGGTAAGCTTTCTAAATAGCCAATCAAATATGAAACTTTTCTTTTCCCTCCTCTGATGGGTAAATATGGTATTATAAATGTGGCGATCAATGAACCATTTTTTATGCAATAAAATTACAAAAAAGGGCCATCATTAGTTTATCCCAAAGGGTCAATGTCAGAAAGCTGTCGTGGGGTTTTATGGAAAATCAAATGAATTATAATTTCATATATAAAAAAATAATTGAACCATACACTCTTACCTTTGTTGTAATTTTTACCTTATTTATATTCACCTACTAATTTTAACAAATATGAAAAAAAAACTCTCACAATTTAGTAATTTAAAGTTTCGAGAAGAACAGGAAACTTAACCAGAAATATAAAATGAGCATCTATTGATTTATTTTTACTTTTTTTTTATATTAAATTGGATTTAATATTATAAAGATCAAAACTTGCAAAAGTAGAAGGTAGAAGAAGAAGGATGTTAGAGAAAGGCGCGTTCCATGCGCGTCTTTGTTTCTCTCTCTACTGTTATTTTTTTCTTACTGCAACTCGGTGGTCTATTTATCTGCACCAGCGGGTCTTCATCTTCCTGAATTTTCACAATCACGCATCTCTCTTTTTTTCTCTCGTTACTCTGTTGGGCTACTGCTGGAACGAAAGCGATTGTTCAGTTTGTGGCTCAATTGAGGCAATCTGGAGGATCTCATCGCCAAAAGGTGATTTCCTTTCTAATTTCATTTTCTTTCTCGCCTTCCATTTCCCAATCATGCTCAATTTCATTGGATTTCCCTTTTTCATTTCAAACTGCGGATTAAGCTTCTTTTCCCCGATGTAGCAATGTTTCAAATACGGAACCAATGATTTCCTGGATTTGGAATTGGGATTTGTTTTCTTTTTTGTGTTAGGGTTTCGGAGTTCGCTCATACGGTTCTGGTTTGTTTGTGATAAGGTTTTGTTGTTATCTTGGAGAATTTTGTTGTGGAGCTTCCGAGGAGGAGCTGCCTCGTTTACAACTCTGGCCGACACCGCAGTGATTTCGTCTCGATCTTCCTGCACAGTTGCCCTTTTCCGGGAATTTTCTGGTCCATGGGCGTCGTCCGATTGCACTTTTTTGTTGGTTCGGCGTCTTCCGATCGACTACGGCTAATGTCAATCCGATCCATCTTTTGAAAAAAAAAATATTATATTGATCTATCGAAAGCATTAGCGATGTGAGCATTTGAAGCATAAATTCAAGGAGAAGTGTAAGAAGGCTAGGTGGAGGGAATAGTTCTAAGAACAGAGACGTCTTAAGAGGATTTTTCTTTTTTGTTTCCATAAATTTTACGATGGCAAAATTCAATTGCTTCTCTGTTCGGGCTGGGAAGAAGAAGAAAACCAAGGTATTTCTTGTCTTCTTTAATTATTCACATCTTAGTTGCTTGTTAAGTTTTAGGGGTCTGCTCATGGACTCCTCTTATTTACTATTGCAGGGGGATTTGGAATCAAAAACACCTGCTGAAACCAATAATAATTTGTCACAGACTTTGCAAGTCAGCATCCATCACCCTGAGGAGCCCTTTCAAGTTGAAGAAGCGAAGTCGTCAACTCTGGACGTTTCGATTCATTACCCATCTGAGAATGATTCTAGGCTGGATGTCAAGATAACCAACCATGAGATTCCTATAAGACGAGGAGCTGTAGAAGCAGCATATGAAGGTGAAGATGAGCGCGACGACAACTCCATCAAGCGGAACCTTTCTGATTATGATCTCCCTGCCCAAGCCACCTGCGGAGAAGAATTTGAGTTTAGGTTGTCTAATGCGTCGGGGAAACAATTTGATAAGATCACCATTGAAGGTGGTGGAGGCGCTGATATGACGATCCAAAGTGGACATGTTAGTGATCCTGGAATTGGTAGGGCCGTATCCTGGGCATCACCTAAACTTAAACGCTCCTGCTCGAATTTGGAAACCAGGGATGTGCTTAGAAATTTAACTCATCAGTTGCCTCCAACAAAGTCCCAGTCCTATGAAGAATTGCAAGGACTGGCAGACAAAATGAGGAACTATGTGGATCCTGGCAGTCCGGGTTCGGTTATGACGCATCACAGTGCTGATAAAGTGATGTTGAAGAAGCGTTCTTCGAGCCAGATCCTTCCTTCCAGAAGTAGAAGGTTGTGGTGGAAGTTGTTCCTGTGGAGCCATAGAAACCTACAAAATCCGTGGAGTACCAAGGCCCCTCCCACCAGCTTTGCTTTCAACCAGCAAGGTGGGTATTGTTCGGATAGTCTCGAGCCGAACAGAGCAGCGGGAAAAGGTATGATGGAATCACCTGGATCATTTGCTGAGGAAACCTGGGCAGGCCCGAGTAACATCAAAAGTGAAGATCAGAATCAGGAGAGTTTGTGTAATGGAGTCTCTGGTCTATGGCCACAGAACCAGTGGGTTGCATTCTCAGCAGAATCATCTTCACTAAGAAGAGTGGATGAGTGGGTGAAAGATCTTCAAATCCAACCCCGTCTTGAGGTTGGGGATGATGGTGATGATGATGCAGATACTTTCTTCCCACCATCTCCCGAGAGAAGTTCAACTCACATAACTCGACGCGGAGAACCCAATCTGACAGAAGAGATTTTGTATGCCAATAGCGTCATACAGTCCCTGAATTCTTCCTCAACCGTAGCTCACATCTCTGGTATAGGCTTAAAAGCCATACCCACAATCTCACACCTATCCGGTCTTAGATCTGTAAACTTGTCCGGAAATCTCATAGGTAATAGTTCCTTTTTACACAAGTTATGTCGACAAATATTTTTGCTGGTTACTTGGTTTTTAGTTATCATTCTTGCCACTAACGTGGGTGCTTGGTTTCCAGTTCACATAAATCCTGGATCACTCCCCAAGGGATTGCACACTCTTAACTTGTCCAGGAACAAGATAAGTGCCATTGAAGGACTCAAGGAATTAACGCGACTTCGGATTCTTGATCTGAGTTACAATCGCATATCTCGCATAGGACATGGTGCGGTTTGAAAGATTTTATAGTGTTAAATCCTCTATTTGGATTTGGTTTGATAGGAGGAGGCAGGTGTAAAAATTTATCCATTTCTGATTATCATTCAAACTGAGCAATTTGTTTAACTGCATCAGGATTGTCAAACTGTGCAATTATCAAGGAACTCTATCTTGCTGGCAACAAGATTAGCGATGTTGAGGGACTGCACCGACTCTTGAAGCTCACAGTTCTCGACCTAAGCTTCAACAAGATCTCAACAACCAAAGCTCTGGGCCAACTTGTTGCCAACTATAACTCGCTTCAAGCTCTTAATCTGTTGGGGAATCCAATTCAAAGCAACGTGAGCGATGAGCAGCTACGCAAGGCAGTCGTTGGCCTTCTTCCAAACCTTGTCTACCTTAACAAGCAGGCCATCAAAGCACAGAGAGCACGAGAAGTAGCAACCGATAGCATCGCTAAAGCTGCACTAGGGAATAGCAGTTGGAGCTCACGTCGAAGAACATCAAGAAAAACGAGCCATGTTGCATCATCTCCCATTAGTGGGCACAGAAGCACTGCAAGTGTTGCACACAAAGGAGGCAGGCACAGATCAAAAGCCGCCCCAACCTTACGCCATTCTTCGTTGGGGATGCCGTCATCTGCTCTTGCCTCTTCATCTCGTTAGAGACCAAAAAGACATTCATTGGGAAGCATTTTCTGTTTTGATTTGTTTTTCGTTTCGTTTTTTTCCCCTCATTTGCCGTCCTGTTTTTCCCGTCCATAGAACTACGTTTGCCTTTGTGAGTTAAGAATATTGTTTTTCCTCTGGCATGATAATAATCTATTTATTTCGTATTTTCTATTGCATCTTAGCAAAATTTCCATCACAATGATTTTGCAGATAACAACTTCAGCTTCGTTCGTACTCTGTCAAATCCCACATTAATCAAAACTTTAAACAGGCAAAGAATCGGCAAAACAAAGTCTGCCAAAGGAGATATACATACTTAACTCATTGGAGTAATAGATTTTTTTGCTGAGCAATTTGAACAGTTCATTTCTGAATGGAATTTGATTCCATTTTCTGCATCTGAGCATATCTACGCAGCTTCTCATTGAAAACAACTTGAGGGTCCTTCTCAATCAAGTCGCCATTTTCTTCATTGTATGCATCTTTCAAGAAAACAACCCAATTCATTTCTGTTCCTGCGAGATAGAAGGTTCTCGGTTGCTTCAGAAGCATTTGATAAGTATGCTTTGTCAAGCTAAACTCCTCCTTAAACTCCACAATATGGTGAATAGAAGCCTTCTTCTCCAGTGTCAAGCTCAAGAACTCGTGTAAAACTCCAACTCTGTACTTCTGTGCTTCCAATGTCCAAAGTTCCAGCTTCGATCCGTCTGAATATGGCGATACCAATGGAAGCGTGTTCAACAAATTCAGCTTCCTCGTGTCATCCTCGTCCAAATCCAAATCCTTCCCATGTTTCACTGGAAATTTGAATGCCCTTTTCGCCTTCTCCTCGTTCACCACAAACTCTCTCTCGATCTGACTTACAGCCAACAATGGATCCCAATTCACCAATTCGAGAATCCTCTTCCCATCATCTTCAACCACAACTCTGAAGTAATTCGGATACTTCGCTACTCGATCTCTGAAATCCTCTGGAATCCCAAACAGCGACCTACAGTGGTAGATTTTGCTCAATGGAATCCGCTTATTCGCCGACATCATCAGCAATTTCCGCACAGTTCTAACTCGGTCCATCTCCATGGAGTCCATAATCCGTCTCTCTTCCTCGATCAACCCCTCCATGAACTCCGTAAATCCGAACCACATTTTCCCGTCGGCGTGACGGTAGGGTTCAAAAAGGAGCGGGTGGCGCTCGATGGATCGAGCCACTTTGCGACCTCTCGGAAAGCCGAGTTCGCGGTAGAGCTTGCCGGCATCGTCGAGGCGAACAACGTGCTCCGGCTGCTTCAAGAGGAAATCCTTGGACCTGAAAAGAAACCTGAAGAAGGAATCCGCTTCGACGATTCGCTCGAAGTGGGAGACGCGACTGGATTCCGATTGCACGAGCTTGATCCTAGGGCTTTCGCGTTTCTTGCGTTTCTTCTTGAACTTCTTCGGTAGCTTGGTCACGAGGAAGGAGGTGGAGAATGGGGAGGTGAAGAGTAACTGATGAGGTTCAGGAAGACGAAGATTCTGGTTCTCCTTAAGGAAGGAAGCAGAAAAATGGCGGACGATTTGGGGCAGGGTTAGGGTTTGAGTGGATTTGAGATTCGTGAAGAGAAGGCGCCAAGCCATTAGAGTTTTCATTTGCTTGCTGATTCTAAAAAGGAAGTCCGAAGTATTTTAATTGCTTAGAAAAATTATTTTGAATTTTTTGAAATTTAAATCAACTCTGTGGCAGAATTTTATTAATTAATTTATAGAAGAAAAATGCATAGAAAAAATCTACATCATATTTAGATTAACAACAAAAATACTATAATTGCCAACTTGAACATAATTAACTGTGTTGTACATTTAAATTTGAGTTGAAATACTTTAAATACATAGATTTATATTCTGAAGAACATGCATTTTTCAGCCAAGAGGGGAGGAAAAAAAAAGTGAAATTTCTATGTGCATAATTATTTAAAATGCAAGTCTAATAAAATGCTTGAATTCCCACTTCAATTCAATTCAATTCACTTGTGTGCTCATTTTGCATAATTACATGGATCCTATTTTTCAAGCCTTACGGCTTTCTATAGCTGCTATTTTGGTGTGGTCAGTTCCCACCGGTATCAATCAAATCTGTGTCCTCTCTTCTTTTTTCTGTTTCAGAAATTTAAGATCTTTGCCTCTCCCAAAGATGGCTTTGATGATTATTCCATCATCCAGAGAATGAATTTAAATACTTTTCACCTTCAAAAATTTATGATCACTTCAGTTTGCTTGTCTCTTCAAGAATGGTTTTTGGCAGATAAGGACTCTCTCGTCGTTGTTGTCTTCGGTTTCTATAACTCGTGCATCCCACTTAAGCTGTGTAGTTATAGTTCGAGCTGATTCGATGAGAGTGGCTATGTCCCGGATTATCACCCAACCCTGAAAAAACCAGCAACGTCGATAAATATCTGAAATGATACCACCTAACAACATCTTACCAAATAGCTTCTAAGTTCTAACCAATTCGAAGCACGTTCGATTTTGGGTGGGGAGTGTTTGTAGCCATAACTAGAGTACTTTTGACCCAAACATAGCCCTTATGTAGTTAACTAAAGTAATTTTTAACTCCATCATACTTTACTGGTTTGGAAAAGGGAAAAAAATGTTTATATAGTACCTCTGGACGAAGTAACCGATCAATCTCGCTGAATAAATCAAGCATGGAGCACCTCGGCTTTTTACTTCCTTCAAGGGACAGAAGCCCTGCTGCATGCACCAAATCATATGTTCTGGGGTATGTTGGAAAAGACTCACACCTGAATTGGAGAAAGGCAACTCTAGGGTAAGAATACAAGAAACTGAAATTCTCAACCATAGGGTGATGATAATGGTCTGCAGCAAATGTCAGATGAGATGCAACAGGATTTATCTTTTATCATAAAGAGTTCTTTATCTCTTAGCCAGCAAGAGTTACAAGATTTTTAGGTATGGAAAGCGAAAATATCGAGCGATTGAGAAAAAAAGAAGAAAAAAGTTCAGAAGAAAAGCATTACCAATCGTGCAATACCCCAATGAAACCTCTATCCATTATCAATGGGAGATAGTTAGGTCCATCTGTTGGCACCACGTTCATGACCCATACAGACTTCCCAGCTTCCAATAATGCAGAATTGAGACCTCCAAAATGGGCATTCATATCGAGCACATTCCGGAGCATGTTGTATGGGGGTAAAGGATCCTCATCACCAGGTCTTTTTGGATGATCCGAGAAAATTAATGGTGACAGAAGAGACCAGTAGTTTTTTACGGCCATTCTCCAGTTTACAGAATCCTCGGTGAAATCATCTAAAGTCAATCCTGACACAATATGTCAACTCAAACTGTCAGTGGTCGTAATAGAATATCGAATCCAACAAAATGGTTCTAACATGAATGTTGGAAAAAGTGAATATAATGATAAAGAACAATGATACTGTCCTCAGACCCACTTCAAAAGGCTTCATTTCATCTTATTTCAAGAAATGTAAACAATATAATAGTTACCATGTATAGCCAGTTCACTCTTGTTCAGGGTAGCTCTAGAAGGCCAAGTTCTTCTTTCATTAATTGGAACCCAACGACGACTTTTTCTTCCCCCAATGCAGGCTTGGAGTGGTCTATAATACGGAGATTCGATATCATGACCTTTACCACATATTGGAGGAGATGAATCTGGCTTCCTAGATATAAAAGCAGGAAAAGACAAAATTAGAACTGCAATGTATTTCCGTTGACCACTATTCAAGCAAGACAGATGAATAAGGTTTTACGTTAAACAATTATATAATGTGAAATGAATTCTGTCTAGGATGCCATACCGTGAGCTATAACAATTACTTTTACTAGTTTTCTTCCAGACAACGGTTTCATCTTGTTGTGGCAACATCTCCCAACACAGATATTCTACGAATTCCTGAATGAAGTTCCACCTTTTCTGATTCTCTTTTTTGTGAAGAACACCCTGAGTATTTGTAAGTGGCGATGTCCACACAAAATACCCACCTGGCTTCAAAACTCTATCAACCTCAATCAAGTATTTACCATCTGTTTGGAAAAGGAAAAAGAATGAAAAAGTCTCCATATAAGAAGATAAACTCCGACACAATGATGGACATAATTAACCATGCAATGCCACACAATATACAACACTTCTTTCAAAACCCGAGTTTGTTCTTGTAGTATGAACCAACTTCTCCTTTTGTTTTGTGTTAGCATACAAGGCTCGTACTAGTTGTCTATGAAATAGATAAAATAACTATCCAGAAGAGCAAATAAAACATGATAATGCTAATTTTCATTTACAACCCTGGCACTGTTTCACCGAACTTGATGACAATTGACTTCCAACCATTAGTACCGGAACAAGGGGCATTGTATTTTATGCTATTGAAGGTCTATGTTCATTATTTTGTTAAGAAAGCAATACTCCGTAGCTTTGAGAAATTGGAAGTCATTTCAAATTCACAAGATCCCAACTTCAAGTATCAGCCATTAGTTCATAGATAATAATATCATAGTACATCCAAACCCAACGTTAACTCCCTGAATGCTAGTTTATGCCATGCAAGAATATAAATATTGATTCAACTGTTGCAAGACTCTGTTCATGTTCCTCCTAAATTTATACTACAAAATAAAAGAAGTCAGGTTTGCCTCAAGCTAGTCAATTAAGCAAACTACTACGCAAACATGTGCAATATATTATCCAATACGTCATCGCTCTATTTGAACATCACAAACATTGAGGTAATATATAAAGTAAATGAATTTGATAAAATAAATTGATATCTACAGATAAGATATTCACTGTTAACATCAAAGAATAACACCCTGATATCATACAACAAGGCTTAGGTAATACCTTTAGTATCCCAGTCAACACCACATCGTGCACAATGAACCATATCATAGGAAAGAGATGGATATGGCAACTGTTTTGAAGTAAAGGAACCAAGCATTGCAGGAAGACCCCTCTCAAGAGTTAGTTGAACCTGACTGCCTGAAGCCTCATAATTTGCTATGCACATGGTTAAGAGATGTTTGGAGAAAAGATGTGCTCCAAAACTTCCGTAACCACACCCAATATCCAGAATGGTTCTTACCTGCAAAATTTTAGGAAAGTGCAACTCCTTGTCAGGTATTCAGAATTCAACATCATGTATCTATTAAAATGGCATTATGAAATTCTACAATAAATATGTTTGTCAACAACGTAATTTTACATGACTCCCTACCAAGTATCATCCTAGTAGTCAGTTCAAAACAAAAGAAAACACAAAAAATTTAAGGGTCCCCAATAAAAGTTTCCATTTAAGGTAATTATGACGTTGAGGGAGGACTAGAAGTGAAGAAATTTGGACGATTATTCTTGAATGAAACAAGAAGTTGCATCTGCAATCCGTAAAGGTGTATCAAATTTTGTTTTCAACACTCTGTTTATTGTGAGTGAAATAACCAGAACAAGTATGACAACCATAACACTTGAGCTGTAGTGTAGTGGATAACAAGTTGAAAATCATTTATACACATCAGCAGTATATATTATGAAGAGATAATGAAAGAAGGTACTAGTGAAGATAGAGTGGTTGGTAAGTGCATGCGAAACGTATTTTAGCAAGGAGGCATAGAAGACTATGACTGATGAATTGGCTTCAAAAAGCAATGACATACATACCCCAACTTCTCTGAAATTAGATTCATTTCTCAGCCCAATCATTTCTGCAATTTGGTGAGAATAATCTTCAACACCGTCAAACATTGGAGAAGCAGAACGAAAGGATATTTGTTCTTCCTCTAGCATCATCATTCTGTGAGTTCAGAAAACAATAGTCAGAGGAAGATAAAACGAGTTCAATTATGAGAATTTTTTTTTTTTTTTGGGTAATAAAATTCTTCGCAAACCTTTTGGTCAAGCTTCCTGAGGAAAGGACCTCCTGTGCTGTAATTTTCACATTCGCTACCCAGATAACATCCCTTCCGGTGGGCCATCTAAGTGGAATCTTGTATTTCAAGGGAGGATGTACCAAACAATTTTCCCACGAGCTACGCTCACAATGTCGATCATAATCATCATCTTGAGTATTGCTCAAATTGAAGCAGGGAACATAATTCTCAAACTCGGGTGAACAGAATTCAAGCTCTTTCAACCTTGAAGGACCAAGAGAAATCTCCCCTATATCCCAAAGGTCAGAAACAAGCTGCTCTTGGAGACGCCGATAACCATGGAATATTTGAACTTGGGATGAACCGGAAATGGAAAGTGTCCACCAAAAGGATCCAGTAATAGCAAGAATTATAATCAATACTAAACTTAATCTCAACATTTGCAATATAAATTGCTGCCGACTTCGTGAATTTCCAACTATAAATGCATCAGAAGCAAAGCCATTCTTAGCGCCGCCATATTTAGAAGGGGAATTCTCTGGAAGAAGTACCCGAAAGGGTAGCCTCGGAGCCAAATTTCCTCCGTGATCTGAAAAACCTCTTCTGTCCACCTCTTCCTTTTCAGTTTTATCTTTCATTTGGGAGTCCCATTTATCATCGCTATGAACATGTACCTTAACGCCGGATGCACCTCGATGTAAGGGCCTGGACATTGTCTACCGTGGTAACGTCAAAATACACTGGAAGATACCAAAATTAGAAGAAGTGAATGAACAAAAGTTACAATCCAAATATGAAAACAGGAACGCAGCAGAACGTTGCAGAGCAAGTTATTATCCACCTCGATGGAGTTAAAATTATTAACACGGAGAAATCGATTACTTTAGAATCTCGCAACAAGATTCAAATCCGAAGAGATGCGAAGAATCAGATTACATCTTCACCGAAAGCAACGCACACTCACCAGCATAAAAAACAGAACAAAATAACCAGTTCGTCTTTTAAGATCCGCATCTCCAATTCAAAACATTAGATCAAGAAAACCACTACTAATATCAGTCGTTAACGATTTCAAAACCGATCGAGCAATAAAGTGGAGGAAAAAGAAAAACATCCTTCATCTATTGAAGAGACTAAACCTTCCAATTCAGCAACGAAAGTGAAAATTCACATTGTAAACAAACAGGAAAACACCACATCATTAGTTAAAAACATTAGAGGTCATTGAAGACAGACTAGACAGCTCCAAAACCCCAGGCAGAGTCATATTCAACTGCAAGAAAATTCACTAGTGACCCGTGACATGATTCTTTTTCATTATTACCACTACAATAATAAAAAGCCAAAAACGATGAATCCGAGCTACTTCGGTAAGAGTAGATTAGAAGCAGTAGCAAAAGAAGAAGCAAGAAGAAACAAAGAATCCAACAAAAAGAAAAAACAATACCTCCTGTGGAAAGAGCGAAGAGTTGGCTCGAATGGAAGAACAGAAAAGGAGAAATAGCAGTGGCTGAAGATGAGGTTGAATTTAAGAGAGGAAGAACCGACACCCTAGGCCGCCATTGTCGTCTTCTTTGACCTCGCGAATTGATTTCCGTCTCTCTCTAACCCTTCATTGCCGAATGGATGCGCAGAGAGAGAGAGAGAGAGAGAGAGAGAGAGAGAGAAGAGAGAGTGTGGGTGTGGGAAGTGGGAGAAGGAAGGCGAGATTTTGTACAGATCCAATCACGACAATGTTGAAAGCTCTCGTGAAAAAAAAAACACATTAAAAAAAAAAGAAAAAAAAAACTGATTCCGATTTCCTATTTCCACTCTATTTTATTCAGATATACAGTAATTAAAAAAATTATTTCCATGCATTATTAAATATTAATTACCTTAACCAGCTTCCTTAATTGAGATTTCGGATATTGATTAAACTTAAACACTTTCAACTTGCAGCTCCGCGTCTGTGACGAGACTGTAATTAATTAACTAAGCGCCCCAGCAGTCAAATCAATATCAATTTACGATTTCAGGACATTTTTTAAAATACTGATTTTATACAATTTAATAATGAGCTTCAATAATTAATTATATTAGTACTCTCTAATTTTTTGGCTCACTTTCAATAATTAATGGTCTGATTTAGACAATTTTTAGCTGATTTATTGTTTTTTTTATTGTCAAATTTCTATATTGTTTTGAAGAATGATATTTATTAATTTTCTCATATATTCATGTAAAATTAAAACTTTAAATGTGATTTATTCACTTAGATATAAGAGTGTGAAAACAAGTAACATTTTCTTTTTATTAATGATAATTGTTTCTTTTATTTAATTTGATTTTGATTTTGATTAAGGATGTCAATTGAATTGACAGGACACGTACTACCAAATTTCTCCTACGCCCACTAAAGATTATTGTAAATAAATAAAAAGGAGAGAGGGGGAGTGGGAGTTGTATCATGTATGGTTTTGTGGGAAATGATTATAAAGTGAAGATTTTCTTTTACGTGCTAATGCTAGTAATTTTGAATTTTAAATTTAATTAATCAAATATTTTTATTCATTAAAACATATAATGTAATGTCGTAATTTTCACGTTGACTAAATAATATATACATAAATCTATTTAATATATAAATTAGAGTATTGATAATTACGCATTATTAATATATATAACTTCATAAATTATGTAGGAGATGGAAGATAAGTTTTTTCTTTTATCACTTTTTTCAACACAAAAAAAAACCTCTACTATTACACAGTTTAGCATGAAACATCTTCTGTCAAAGTTTCTTTCCGAAGATTATTACGGTTAATCAAAGTATAACTCAACTAGTTAAAAGTTATTAGTAATTTCTTTTAAAAGTCGAAGGTTGTAATCATAATTCATCTTGAAATTATTACACCAAAAAAATTATTATAGGTCACTATAACTATAAAAAATTTAGATGTACTAGAACATTAAACACCGAGTATAATTTAGGACAATTGCGCAACAGTAGTATAGTATAAGTCATGCCAAAGAGTAAAAGTAGAAGTAGTATAGTTTATACGAGCTCTTAGTTTCGATGATCATATTTTTTTTTTCTTTTGGAGTTCAACAACCGTAAGGGTTAATATTAAAGATCGAACCATCAACATTTTAGATGATAATAGATGTCTATTGAACTATTTATAATTTGTAAGTTTAGACACAAGAACGTAACATAACTCAGGTGGTTTAAGTATCAATAATATTAGTCAAAGCGAACAGTAATTGGTATATACCTCCAACCATGAAGTTTGTACTAAAGATGGTAGGAACGTGATTTAGTAATATTTAAAAATTGAAAGGGATTTAAAATTTAAAATGGTATTTACGAAAATGGGTTTCCAGTTCAACTTTGTTTGAATAATTAAGGCGAGCCCAAGATCCAAAAATTTTGACCCGTCTCCCGGAGTTGGTGGGAAAAAACACCAACAAGAACAATCTCTCCTTTTTTCTTTATATTATTTTGCACAAATTTAATTACGACTTTAATTCCTTTCTACTTTCTCTCTCCCTCTCCATTTCTTAATAATTCACAATTGACGTAGGATTATTCATGCACTTTTTACCCTCATTAACTATTTCATTAAATAGTAACAAAAAAGTTTCCATGACTTATTATATTCATGTAATAAATAAATAAACTTTGAGACATTATTATCACTCACCACGTGTCAACATCAGATGTTATAGTGTAAGATGATCTGAAGATTCAAATGATAAGATTCATGGACAACAAGTTTACTCCAATCTACGTTTTGGCTACTAGTTGACCTATATGCTAAGTATGTCTTGAACTTAAAGTATTCGCAGGAGCAGAGATGACAAACATGTTCTCGAACACGACAATTCAGTCCTAGGTTGTCCGAAGTATTGTTGGGAGCTCACCTCTATCAATAGAGAATCCCGCTTCTCACGTAGGCACATAAATCTATAATCTCTCTCGAGTATAGATTAGATTGTGTAATGACTTAAGCGACGCAGTGTTAATTCTATTTTGCAAGTCCTTCGTACGTCGATTACCAAGTTCGAACCTGATCATTCTGATCAAATAGACTTGATTACGTGTCCACAATTAAAAAATATTGCTTTTCTTTTTATTTGTATGGTTTTACTATTTGATTCTACCTATCAATGAAGACATTAATTTGATCTAAAATATTTGAGAGATTTATCTTTTCCAATGAAAGATCATGTTTGCATCTTCAATACGAAATAGGGAGACCGGTAATTAACTTCTTCTTTTTTTTTTTACATAAAGTTAATAAATAGTATAAGGATAAGTGCCTAATTTTATCTTTCTACTAATTTTGTAGCAATTGAATTGGAAATAATTTTAGAAATGGGACGAATATATGATAGATATGAACATTACTGAAAAGGTAGTGTCATATTTGTGAGTAGAATAATGGAGAGAAGGATCTAGCATCGATTTTTTGTTCAAGAGGCGCGGCTATTAAATGGGAAACGTAGCTACCCCCACCCTACCTAATTTTACCCTAATTATCCGCCATAATTGTCTCTAAAAAAAGTCCTTTTTTTTTTTCATTTGTATACTCTTTAAATATTATTTTTGATTTTGGTACTTCTATGTTTATTTTATTATGGTCCATATACTTACGTAATTATAACTTTTATTCATCTTAGTCTACTTTCAATACTCGTTTTGGTTCATGTAACTTTAAAAATTGACAAAATTTTAACACAAATTTTATACACAATTAAAACAAATTTATGACTACCTTTTGAAGTGTCATGCTAAAATATGATTGAAAGTGATATTGAAAAAATGAAGAGATTGAAATAATAACTTTTTAGAAGTATGCAGATTAACCAAGGTTTTAAATGTCGATGTCGATGGAAATGTCGATGACCCAAGGTCTCAATTTCGTGGAAATATCGACAAAATGTCAATAATCGATGGTTGTGACACTCAAGTAGAGAGGAGGGGTACATGAGTGAACCGATATCACATCCAAAGGAGAGGGATCCTGAGATCATGGAAGAATGATCAAGAAGGTTTAAAAGAAATAATAGTCAATCTATACTAACAAGGTTTACTCAATCGTAAGAACTCTAAAGTTAAGGACAAAACATTCTGAAAAGACACGTCAGGCTAGGCTTGGGGCGCATTTTCCTATTTCTAAATTAGTTAAAAATAATTAATCTTAATATTATCTATATATTAGTGACATTTTGTTGATATTTTTCATATTTTATCGATTTTCTTGTACTACGATGGAAATGTCGATTTACTCCTCATGTTGATGTCGAACCGATGAAAATATGGATATGTCGATGGAAATGTCGACGTGTCGATGTATATTTAAAATCATGCGATTAACACATAAATTTTGAAAGTACATGAACTAAAATCAACACAAACCAAGATATTTTGAATCAACGATCACTAAAATGAAGGGAAAAAAAAAAACTTTTCCCCATATCCATTAACTTTTTTTAATTGTTAAAAATGGTTATAAATTAAATTAAACTCGACTTGGTTTGAAATCTGATCTGACACTTGACACAAACCGTGTTTTTCTCTGTCCATTATTATAAAACTAAAATTAAAAAATTAAAAAAGAAAATACCTGCACGAAAAGAAACAAAAAGAATAAGGGAAAAGAAAATTGGCATGTTGTTTGTTAATTAATGCCTAATGCAAATGCTGTTAAAAATTTTCAAAAGGGCGTTGAATTTTATAACAAATCTGAATCCCCTTCACTCGTCTTTGACTCTTGAGATACGCTGCGAGTCAACTGCAGATTGAGAATGAATTTTGGTTCATTATTTATAAAATCCAAAACAAGCATAATGTACAGCTTTCAAATGTTAAAAAAATTAAAAATATACTGTTTATTTTATTTTTAATTTTCTGGTGGAATTATTAATATCAAAATCCTTCCATTTGTGTGAAATAAGTTCATCAATTTTTAATTTTATGTTTAATAACTTGTCATGTTTGAAAATTTCTTAAAATTTTATTAGACAGGTAATTGTTTTATAAGATAGGGATGTTTTAAGATTTTAAATATGGTGTTGATTTATTAGACATATAATTAAGAGTTTACGGAGATATGGTAGACATTTTTAAATTTTAAGATTTATTCGACATAAAACTAAACAGTAGATACTTTTTTAAAATTCAATGACTTATTAAACAGAAATTTGATTGTTCAAGCTCTGTTTGATAATCATTTCTTGTTTTTGTTTAAAAATAAACCTTGAAACACTGCTTCCACCTTATATTTCATTGTTTGATTATCTACTTCTTAAAACATTTTTAAAATATATAAACCAAATTTGAAAAAAAAAATAGTTTCGAAAAACTTGTTTTTGTTTTTTGAATTTGGCCAATAATTCAAATGTGTTTCTAAAGTTGGTGAACGAGATCTTAAGGATGAATAAACCACCATTCAACTCAAAAGTTTAAATTGACTTGTGGGCTTGAAAAATTGCTATAAGATCGGATGAATAAACTACCACTCAATCCAAAAACTTAAACGGATGAGTTGGATAAATTTTATACTAAACAACATCAAATAAATATGTATTTACAAAAAATATCATTATTTTTTTCCTCAAATATGTCACAAAAGTGGTTTTTTGTGGTCTTATAATTTATGTAGTTTTTGTAAAATTTCAAACCTAATGTTATATATAAAAATACACCTTCTTTTGTGCTATTTTTATAATTTCTTCAAATCTTATTTTAAGAGCTAAATTATATTTAAGTTGGCTAAAATTTTATTTGTGGATTGGTTTGGAATTTCACAGTTGAAAACAAAAACTCTTATAAGGTAAGGTTCCCATTCCATGCTTTTCAAAAAAAGTGCCTTTCTCCGACAGAATTAACGAATACATTTGTTTCTTTTTTCTTTTTTTTTTTTGCTTTTTTTCCTCTCTCTCTCTTCGTAGGTGATCACATGCGACGTGAGGATTCTTTTTCAATTTAATTTTTACTTTTTTTTTTGGGGTTTGTTAGAAACAGAATAAAGAAAGTTAGAAAGAGAGAGAGCTGACGTTTAAAGGGAGTGGGGTCCACAGAGCCGCGTTTTGGGTGTCGGTGGGATGACGTGGCGACGTCGGCTGTGGCTGGTCCTTCCCTCCACACCGCCGTGGTTACGAATGTGAGCTGGCAGTTTCCGCTTTGGTGGACGAAACGCGGGGATCGGATTCTGCAAATTTTATTTCACCTCCAAATAAACACACTTGCCTTTGCCTCCACCTTAGTAACAATTCCTATCAACTTTCTGACACGACTTATTTTTATTTGTTTCTATAGTAAATTTAGACATAAGAGAAAATTTTCAACTCTTATTAATTGTGAGTTAGGTTAAAATATGATTTGATCAGGTTGGGTGAATCGAGTGATCTTAATTAAACCAAACGAGTTGAGAATAAAAGAGAGACGAATTCTTTGCTTTAATAACTAGGTCAAAAATGACTTTCTAATGCCGATGTGGTGCTAGCATAACATTTTTCGAAGCTTAAGAGAGTATGAGACCTGATTGGAAATTGGATAAATTGTAAGTTTTCTAAGGAAGGAAAAGAACTTACCATTTCTTGCTTGGGACCCCGTATCTTGTGTCATCCCAAGTAAACTTGGGAGCACGTCTTTCTGTCACGTCATGGTGAGGCACCGATCGTGGATAGGCAACGACTGCGATACTGTAACGGTGCAAATTCGAACCCATGATGAAGGCACGATTGCCACGACTGTGCCTATTATGTGTGAGCTACTATGAGCTGCACGCAGACCCCCTCCTTTAAGGAGGGAGGCGCGTTGCAATTGTGTCCACTGTATGGATCGTACATAGATGCAGTCCTTTGAGGAGGGTAGCCGCGTCCAAACCCTTCAAGAAGATGGGACGTGGTCATGGTAGCCCACCCACGGAGCATACACCCAAAAAGTCACATTACTCTAGTTTAAAATGGTGTGGACATGTCAATTTGAACCTAGCTACCATAGTTAACGCGTATAAAGGTATATAAAAAGAAAAAGTTTTGATTTATATTATGAATAAAGTTCGGAGGACTTTAACATAGTCCCAAAAATAGACTATCATTGGTCAGCTCCCTGGTTTGAAATGGAAGTGTTTCTAGAACAAATATTATTATAGTAAAAAACTATTTAATAACACGTTACTCTAATGTTCTACTTACTTTAAAATTTTATTTTTCAAAATATTTTTATATTACTCTCTTATATAATAATTTAAAAATAAATAAAAATTTTAGAATATATCTATAAATTTTATATTTTAATAAATATTTGTTGTTAAATCTATCAATGTTGATAGTTTTGTTGATGGTATCTTTCTTAATACAATAAATATGTGATATGATGATCTGAACCATGTTACTATCGTATACTATTGTTGATGACGAATGGTGAAAAAATTGAAAATTTTAGAGACAAAAAATCAATAGAGAGGTAAGTTACCTCTGTATATAATTATATATATTATATGGCGCTGCCACATTCAGACAAATTTACATATATCATTCACATTAATAATTTTGTTGTCAAAATTTTAAGCACAACATCGTTGCCTCAACATACTTTTAATATATGGCTAATCATATATTAACTATTTAAACTGATGATTACTTCCATTTCAAAAGTCCTAAAATTGTGTTTTAAACCTCAATTCACCTAATTCTCTTTGAAAAATATTAATCGTTCTAAATCTCATCAGTACAGCTTGACTACTGTTCTTTTCCCATTTACAGATTTTTAAAATCTACATTATTAATTCTTATTCTTTTCTTCTCATTTTTTTTTAGGAAAATTGTGGGGTCCATCATTTTTCTTTTTTAATAACGATGATTGAGGTCCAAAAAGTTTTGACCTTCGACATTAGGTTAGTACAGACCAAAAATTATATTAAATATATTACAAGATTCAAGGCAATACGTCGATATTGGAGGTAGACATCGAATCAGCCAAGTCGAGTACTTATACCTGCGTTATGATGTTCGTTCACACTGAAACTTAAGTTAGAACTTAATCCAAATTGGTGCAGACCAAACTTAGTTAGGTTGCATAGAAAAAAACGGAGTACTTTTGAGAAGGTGACTCCCTCTATTGGAGAGCTTTTGGAAGCGTAGCCCTATCACTCAAATGTCTCGTATCTAGTATTAACATATTTTCTATCTATGGCATCCGCTTTCTCTATATTAATATCGAGTAAAGCTTTCGGTAGATCATGGTCTAGGCAATTTTATCTCTCCTACACCTCGTCTTCGACCTACCAAATTAGGACTCGAACACGTGTCTTTTCGAGTGAGTATTTCATCTGGCAAGCTTTGAACCATAAACCTACGATATATTATATATGGAATATGGACTGTAATTTAAAATTTCCACTTTCTTATTTATGAGGTGAGATTAAAAAAATAAAAAATGATTTGACTGTAGTTTGAAACTTGAACTATATGGAATTATTTTATATAATTAAGTAAAGCATGTGGGATGTTGATTTTTGGTTTGACTTTAGATCACTGTTTCTTTTGTCCGTTTTGTTAGAATCCATGTGCCAGGTCAAACGACGTCGTACAGGTCAAATTAAGTGGATTAAACGGTAAGACTAAACGTCGTCGTTTAAAGAATTAATAATATCGGGGCTAAAATTGGCAAAAGAAGCTGTCCTCGTGGGCTGTTTTACACATGAAATGAATTTTGGAAATCTATAGGTAGAAGCAGAAAGATAGCTATATAAAAATTATAAAAAGAAAATTTGAATGGTTGACAAATAATATATATTTTTAATTCTGAAATGTGACAACCCAAAAGATTATTATTAAATCTATTAATAAATATATTTCTTTTCTTATTATCCTTTCAAATAGGAGAAGTTGTGTTTTGATAAGGAATCCTCCTTTATATGATTGACAAACATTGTTTATGAATGGGGACATATATTTTCAATTTTATTTATTATTTTTTTCGTTTGATTGTAGAGAAAAAGGACAAGGAAATACATTTTCTAAACCGGTCTTATCTCCAAACCATCTCTAACTTCAAAATCTTATAATTTTTAAATATTAAAACTTTGTTGATTTTAATTTATGTATTTCAAAATATTTGTTTTGGTCTCTGACTCTTAAAAAATGACCATTTTAGTCCATGTTTGAAAATTTTCGAACACTAACTATCACTACATTAAAAATAAAAAAATATATATATTGTGGTGTCGTATTGAAGTTATGGTCGAAAAAATGAGATAAAAATTAAAATGAAGGGATCAAAATGATCAATTTTTAAAAGTACAAGGATAAGAAATAACATTTCAAAATTACAAAGACTAAAATAAACAAAAGTTAAATATATAGGATCGAAATAGACATTTTAAAAGTGCATAATCAAGATGAACAAAAGTTGAAATTAGAGTGTTTGATCATAAAGTTGATCAAACTTGGATCCACGAAACTCGAACTGATTGCACCGAAGTACTCAAAGACCTGCAAAAATAGAGTTAACACTCCGACACTTTAGTTAGTACACAATTCGATATATATTCGAATATATTTCACATACATTTTATTAGAGGGTGAAGCACTCTATTTATAGAGGCGAGCTCCCAGGACTTCCGACAACCTAGGAACGAGCCGTCTTGTCGAGAAACATGTCTATCATCTATGCTTCCTCTATTACTATCTAATCTCAGCTCGTGCCTGTTGTAGGTCGGTCAACATGTAGAAGATATAACAGCTCAAAAGTGAGACACAGAATCGAGGAAACTCAATTTTACCGAATCTTCTTCAATAAGTCATTTTTGTATCTTGTTGATTATTGATTCCAAATGTTGACATGTCGGTTGATAAATAGCTTTGAATATAGAGAAACTAAAAATAGTATTTTAATTCTTTTAAAAGCAGAATTGTTTACCATAAAAGTATACATCTAAATTCCCATATTAATTACGGTGGGTAAAAATTAGAGAAGGGAAGATCTTTTGTAAGTGGAAAAGATAAGATGAGGGTAATAATGAGGGGCAGAAAGTGGCCTTTTATTTGAATAGAAAGCGCAACACATTTTTCCATTGAATGATGATTATTGAAATTGTGCTTTTAAAAAAGAAAAAAGAAATTTGAGAATTTATTGTCATATAGAAAATGGAGATGATTGGGAATTGGAATGAGATGGGAAAGGGACTTGTTCTGAGGCTTAGGACCACATGCCCATAGTTGCTTTCAATTTTATTATTTTCTTCACCTTCCTCGTAAGTTTGCCTGTTTGTTTGTTCACAAATCACATGAAATAATAATAATAACAACAAACGAACGAACGAAGATAATGAGTTTGTAGTTTCTTATGATTTGAGTTTGGTTTCATTTTCGTTCTCATAGTTGATCTGGCCAAACGTCACAAATTGTTCATGTCGGCACATAGTATGTGACATATTATCTATTTAGTACATGACAAAGAACTAGCGTTTCTATTTTACTCCTTGATTTGGCTGATTCATATTAGAATTTAGAGCTAATGGAAAATAGAAGAAAGTGGATGGATTTTTAGGAGGCATATTAAGTTAGGATTTTTAAATTATATAGAAGCTAAATCCAAACCGTCTTAATTTTAGGTTGAGATGCCATGTTAGAGTTTTTGAAACTATAGAAACAAAATTGAAAATTAAGTATATTTAATGATATAAGTTTGCAAGTCTATATATCTTTCATTAATAAGTGTAGTTTGCTCTGTAAATATTGGCTCGTTGAACTTTTAATAAAGATGACGAGAAATATAGAGTCAATGTTATAAACATAGGTCGTGGTCCCCAAACTATGTATTTTATATTTTTCAAAAAAAAAAATTATGTATTTTATGGACCTCTAATTTTCCATCAAGTAATAAGTTCAATCCCCATTCTAAATCATTTGAGGCATCATAGTCGAGAAAGATTTATCATCTTTTTTGTTAACAGATGTTTAGAGGTGGAGAGAAAATAGAGAGAATACGTCTAAGATTTTCCTGAATAAAATTGAGATACCAATATAATAAACTATTTATACTAATAAAATATAATTAAAATATTTATTTACCTATTATAAAATCAAAATTCAAATAATATAATTTAATTTATGTCAGAAATTTTCTTTTTCCATAAAATTTATGTCGAATTAAAATAACATAATCAGTCCTTTTATTTGTAGAAAACAATTTTTTGAAAGAAAAAAAGGTCTAAAAAGACTTCGACTTTTTAGAAAACAAAGTTTCAAAAAAGTTAGATCCAATGAAAAAGCATAGATTACAACCACGACAATTAGGCGGATATGTGAGTACATCCTAAATCCAAACCATAGCAAATGACACTTTTAGCCCTTGACATCTAAACTGGTTTCCATTAATCTTTAAATTGAGGCGATAATTAATTAATTTAACAAAAATACGATGTCACAGTTAATATGCATGTTGAGATGGATTCTTAACTCATGTCACTAGCATAAGGTCTTCCATTCCTCTCGATCCAATTGAAGACGTCTTAGAAATCAGTGGCAAGACTAATATCGAAGAATCTCTCATCATTCTCCTTATCTAAATTTTTCTTTAAACATGTTAAATTGTCATACCATCTTTTCTATTAAGTCAATTAACGGTCAACTCAACTCAGAAACTAAATCTAAACTTCAATGACCCAAAAAACATCACATTGAGAACTTCAGAGATCAAATAAAAAACAAAATCCAAACCTCAAGGACCCAGAGTTGACACTTTAAAACTGTAAGAGAACTAAATAGAAACAAAATTCAAATCTCAATGACAAAAAATACCGACTTAGAAATCTCAAAACCCAATCAGAAATCAAGTCCAAACCTTAAGACCAAAAGCGTAATGGGAAAACAAAAGTTGAACATATATATACATACATATGCGGCTTGAGTTAGTGAATTGTGGTAGTTAAAAAGCAAAACCAAGCAAGGAAGGAAACACATTATAATAATGCATAAGAGAAAGTTGGATGTGAAATGAGGGCATCCCCACACACGTTATAGTGAAGAGAACACAAGAGGGGCAGCTGCCAAGCACAACTTCAACAACAACACAAACTCAACTCCTCAACCATGTTGCCTTTCATTTCAAGCCCCACACAAATGCTTCTTCCCTTTATTAAATAATCACACTTGGCACCCTTTGATTCGTCTCGTTTTTTAATCATTCTTTTTAGAAATTATTATTATAGATACATCCTATCGTCTTTCAGAGGTGTGAGATATGCTAATTGCTCATTTTATAGGATGAAATTCATCTAATTAACGCTTTTGAAAACGGCATATAAGGAGAGAGAACAATATCTCCGTTGGTACCAGTTATTTTCAATCAACTGAACTATTTCCAAAATTGCTTTACTATGCTAACTCTAATTTTCTTTTTGGGTATAATTATTGATTTCTAAATTTGAATAGAAATGGTAGGTGTGATGTCACACTAATTAAACTTCATATTTGTGTACTTTGATTTCCTGGCAAGGCAGTATGTCATTGTCGTTTTCAGTTTTCAGATAGAGAGAGATTTGGACCAAACATTATTAATTTTCCTACAATATAGAGCTTCATTTTCCAAAATTAATCAGCTCAAATGCAAATTCAAATATAGAATTTTTGAGAAATTTGAGGCGTGGATGAAGGGTCAATAATAGCCCACGTCGCCCCATTTGTTGATAAGACAAACTTGAGGAAAAAGCCTTGTCAAATCATTTATTGTTTCAACCAACCACATTTATGATCACCTTGCCGTATAACCAAAACCAACAAATCATCTTTCAAAAAAAAATAAAATAAAAATAATCTTCCAAGTTTCAACTGCAGTATAATTAAAAAAAATCTCAACGTGAACTTAATTCAACGGTAATTACTACCTATTTATAATAGGTCATAAATTTGAATCTCTCACCTCCACTTATTGTACTCAATATGCATAACCATCATACTCGTCATCTAGATAAGTTCGAGTAAAAATAACTTGACAAGTATACTTTTTTATTTGACAGTTTCAGTTGCACGGTTGGGAGATCCAACTATTCACGGTAATATGTACTTTATTCACGAAGTTAGGCTTTGATTTGTTTTAAAATACTGCTACTTTTTATATATATTTATTAAAGAAATAGGCAGTAAATAGTGAGATGTGGGGACATAAATAGATGGAATATTGAGAAGATTAGAAATGTGGCAGTGGCAGAGGTGGGAAAAAGGAATGTTAGAAATTGAAGGGGTCCTCATTCCTTAACTCAAATTCATATATATCGTATAGTATAAGCTTTTATTCAAAACCATTATTCCTCCGACATTATTATAATCTCCAAACTGAAATTACTGTCGGCGGTACATCATGTCTGATTCAGAACGGGCCTGAGCCCAAAACTAGGCCCACGGATTTGAAGGAAGGCCCAATGGGCCATTCTCCATCATCAATGCAGCGATCCCGAACTTATTAGGTGCTTGGCTTCGAAGGAGGCCCGATAGGCCGGTTCTTGTGTTGTTATCGTGTGGGCTTGGGCCATAAATGTTTGGATTTATGGGCCCGTCCACGGGTTATTGAGAAGTTTTACGGTGAGTGGACCTGCTTGATGGCGGGCTTCGTTGGCCCAATTGCTGTACTTGACTTAATTGAGCCCAATCCAACCTAGTACGGCCCAGCTAATTGACGAGCACATTTATTTTCGATTTTCATATAATTAAGTTAGTGATACTCAACCAATCGAAATGAGAAAAAAAAAATTTTAAATCAATTACGTGTTTTCCAAAAGTAAAGTCGTGAAGTTGTAGAACTTTATGAAAATCATATCTTTCTATAAAAGATCAAATCATTTTAAAAAGATGTATGAGACATTTTTAAAAGACTGAAATACAAAATCACTACATGGGCGCATGTTCTTCATTTCTCCATAATCATTATCAACTATCTTTATTATGAAAAAGCCTCATATATTATAAATCTCTCTAGCTATATGAATTCGAAAAGTCGAAAATCATGATCCTCAAACTCTTTAACAAATCATACTTTCTTTTATACAATTTAATAGGTACAAGTGTTACACAAATTTGTCAAAGCGAGTATAGTTAAGTGGTAATTGGTATATATCTCCAATCAAGATATTGTAAGTTCGATCTCTCACTTCATATGTTGTACTCATAAAAAAAAATGGCACAAATTTGATTCTTGTAATTTCCAATTATTGGGTTGATACTTGTTAATTTGTCAAAATGAAAAGAGAGGAGAAAGGAAGTTAAAGGGTATGGTGCGAAGATAAATATTTAATCATTTTACGTTGTTTGATTAGTTTAAAAGCTAGTGTTTAGTTGCCAAAACGAGTATAGCTCAGTGGTAATTGCATCCCATGGTATCAGAACCCTCCATCTCATCACATTTTCCATACAGTGACCAATCTTATGGCATAATTCACCCTTAATAGGTCGTTAGGAATTTCTTAATGTCAATATGAGATATTTCTTTTCCTTCAATTTAACTTTGGAGATGGGGTGGAGATGGAGAATGTATTCCTCGTCACCTCTAATAAGTTATAAAAATTGTAAATTGAGCGGGGACATATAATTAAGAATCTCTTAAAACCATGGTCGGAGAGTGCATTCCCGACCCCGTCTCGTTTCGTCTAGTTACCATCCTTGGGTAGGCACATTATAGAGATGGTGGGGGAGAGTGAGAAAATGAATTAATACCAAAAGTGGGAGAGTCCAAGGAAGAATTGAAGGGAGAGAAAGAGAGTCCAACCTCCTATACACGTTCGTTCAAGTATGCTTAAGTGTAAAATTTCAATGCAATCCGATATATTAGTGTTGGTATGATCGTACTCGTGATAAGTCGAATGGTAAAGATCAAGAGAAAAGGGATAGAGAGGAAAGTGTAACATATTTTGTTGCGGATGATGGGTGGAAATCCAGCTCATCTTTCTGAGAAGCCCACGTGTAAGAGCTGCCAGTTCACAGACATATATGTTCTCTACGCTACACTTCAAAAAAAACATAACCCCCTCAAATTTTTATGCACATTAATTAATTTAATTCTCAAAGTATAATATATAATATATAACATATGATATATATATAATATATGTTATGTATAGCTAGCTGTCTCCTCGTCCCTAACGCTGGCCACACCTTCAGATAATGACTTCTCTCTCTCTCTGCCAAACCAAAAAGAAAAAGCTCATTCACTCACTCATTAACCTAAGCTGTATACTATATAGTATAATTTATATATATATATATATATATATATATATATTTATATATATATAGCCCTTTTACTTTACAAACATGCATAACATAAACCATATTTTATACGATGCTTCTGACCACGACTTTGGTTGGTCAATTCACTTTTAAGTTCCGTCGTGGCTCCATCTATATATTGACCTTTTAATACTCTTTCATTAATTTAATTCTTATTTCATTATTAATTTAAATACTTAGTTTGTTAAAGATTTTTGTTCAGTTTACTTTCTTACTTACTTTTTAGAATAATGCATGTTTGTTTTTAAGAACAAGTATTTTTGCAATGTTGTAATGTTTTACCTTTTTTCGCTGCAAGATTCCAACATCCATAAATAGTATATGATAAAATAATTTTTATGTTTTGGAACAAATTGAAAATTCAAATAAGAAAAAAGAAAATTATTTTTGGTTGTTTCCATAATTTCTATACAATTTTAATAAATATTCTAAAAAAAGAAAATAAACAAGAAACATAGTTAGTAGCAAAATATTTAGGTTTATTAAGAAATTTAGAAACAAGAAATAAGAACGTTCTATCTTTAACTGAAGAAAAGATAAGGATATTTGTTTAAGAACGAGAATCTTTCATAGTCGTTGTGATAGTTTTACGTTTTTCCGCGGGGACTAAACCCTAACATGACATCATTATTAGTTGTTAAAGCAAATTTGATTTTGGAAAAAAAAAAGGGATTCAAAATTAATCATCCCCAAATGTCCAAACTATTTGCTGGTCAAGTACAAAACAGAAGCAGATGAGGTGGCCAATCCCAAGAGGGTTAATTTTGTCATATGATATATCTTTAGCTATAAATATTTATCTAATTAATTAATTACCAGCTGCACAGCAACCAAAGAAATGTGTATATGTGATGTGTACATATTAATTATTGAGAGAGTACATATATTTATTAACAGAACTAATCAGCTGTCCACCAGATCATCAACTGTCATTAAAGGAAAAAAGAAAAAAGAAAAAATAATAATAACAAAAACAATTATAACATATTTTGTATACACGAAGCAATCCAAAGCAATGGAAAAAAAAATACCTCCCAACGAGCAACCAACATTAAATTTTTGACAAGTAGAAAAGAGAATGTAAAGAGAAATTAAACGTTTTATTTTTTCCGCAAAAATAAATGTAAAACGATATTAAGCTACCAAGTCATCCACCACTAAAAACTTGGACAACTGTTTATTTCTTAAAAAATAGAAAAAAGTATTTCATTTCTCTGTATTCTTCAAAACACTAACAATGATGCCAAAACGAGCTGTAATTGAGATATATCTTCAATCAAGAGATTGTGAGTTCAATCCTCCAATCCACATATTGTACTAAAAAAAACAAACACTAACAATGGTTGAGCGAGAAATTCCTACTAATCAATTAGGGCTCATTTGGTAACGTTCATATTTTTTATTTCCGTTTCTTAATTTTCAATAAAGAAAATGGAACTGTATATATGATCCCAACATTCATGAATTCAAGTATGATTAAACAATATTTTTATTTATGTTTAAGAACAAATGAGAAAGGAGAACAAGCAAGAACAAACTCGTTTTTGTTGTTTCCAAAATTTCTATATAATAAAAAACATAATTAGTTGCAAAATGCTTAGATTTCTTAAGAAAATTAGAAACTAAAAACAAAGAAATAAAAACGTTACCAAACGAGCAATTAGTTGCTAAGTATTGTTCTCTCATATCTTGGTTTTGTAGGGATCAAACTTCATATGCCATAAGTAGTCCAATAGCAAAGCAACACGTGTCTGTGTATTGGAACAATACTTTGATGTTGACAGTTGATGAACACTCATTTTCACGGTAATCAACTAATTATTTTTCTTTACCATCGAACTTCATCTTGAGCTATAATTATAATTTTCCTATAACCCGAACATCGTAGAAAATATCCGAGTGTGAATAATACCAAGTCAATAGGGAAGTATTGTTCATAAGATATAAATCACTGTATGGATTGGAGGGTTGGAGTTGGAGAGCTGCATTTTAATGCCAAGACAGAGAGGACAGCTTCCTCCCAAGTGCTCCTCTCACCCACCTGTCATTTGCTATTACATAACCCACCAACCCACTTCTTCCACCTCCCCAGCCAGCAAATTAGAGTTTGCACCTGTCGGATTTTCTCTCTCCTCTTTTTTCTTTTTCTCCTAAAAAACTATCTATCAAATTATAACAACCACCACCAACGGCTTAAACCGTGTGGCAGTGGCACCAGCTCCTCTTTTTTTCTTTTTTCTTTTTTCTCTTCTGCCACTCCCTCTTCATTATGATTGTGGACTCGAAAAATGGAGGTGCCCAGAAGAATTATTCGGAGCTAATGAAGTGGAAGGCGCAAAATATTTTAGTGTAGTGCGGTTCCGATTCATGCAGAGGAAGAAAACGTGTGTTGTAGTCACGATTTTGTTTTTGCGGCCATGGCATACGCACATTACCGATCGCAGTTCGGAGACACGACTTTCACCAAAGTTTTTGTTGGCGGGCTGGCTTGGGAGACGCCCACTGAGGAAATGCGGAGGTATTTTGAGCAGTTTGGGGAGATTCTTGAAGCTGTGATTATTACTGATAAGAACACTGCAAAGTCTAAGGGATATGGATTTGTGAGACCTCTCTCTTCTTGCTTTTCTCTCTCGATGCGTTATGGTAAATTTTATCTTTTGTTCGTATTCTTAATGGTTTGAAATGTTTAGGTGACTTTTCGGGATCCTGAATCTGCCAGAAGGGCGTGTGCTAATCCGAACCCAGTCATTGATGGCAGACGTGCAAACTGTAACATCGCTGCATTGGGACGGCCTCGACCTTCGCCCCCTCGAGGTGTGTGACATAAGTTTCTCTTCTATTTTACCATTATTTAACGGCTAAGAAAATCACTGATAACTTAATCAGTCGAATTAGGTTCCGTTTGACAAAAATTTATTTTGGATATCTTTTGTGCACAGGACGAGCGCAGGGTGGAATTAATCCCTATCAAGGAAGCACAATGCAGGCAACGCCATCGTATAGCGGAGTGCCTGCACCATTAAACCAACCGCCACTACCGCCAGCGCCTCCGCCGCCTCCCCCGGTCGTGTATTCGCCGTACGGGTGAGTGTCGAGTTCAACTGATCCTTTTAGAAAGGGATGAAAATGATAAAAATGTCAGGAGGACTGAGCTTACTCCTCCGAGGTATTTTTCTGAAAATAGCCAATGGGGAAAAAATGGGCCATGGTGTGTGGATTGGAAAGTTAGGGTAATACTCAATAGAGCTGTCGGAGTTTATATTATAATGATGGAGAATTAAGGACTTTAAACTCAAAGTAAATATGAAACAAAAAAAAAAACAGGATTATTAACCTAAGGTTATTTGGGTGTACGAATTTGGTATGATCAGAAAACACATGGACCCATGTGGGTCTCCGTGCATCTTAATAATTATACACGGATATAATCAATTATCTTATTTTTCTTACCCCTCTCTCTATTGGTCAAAACTATACGTTTCGACTCGAATATTTGAAAGAAAGTGAGATAGAATAAGCAGTCAGTAATTTAGAGGTCTCAAGTTCGATAATACCAAAAATTATTGATGTCTCGTGAGTCCGAACCTTGGTAAGAAGTCTGAATTTAGAAGAACGATGTATAAAGCGTCGGGGCATGGAGCGTGAAAGTCAAAAGTGAGAGTGGTCCAAGGGGTTACAATTAGGTTCTTGGTTTGTGCGCATTATCCTGTCTGTGGTGAAAACTACAATCACTGTGATTTCCCCTCAGTTTTTTAACATCAAATTTACCAGAGAGATCACTTAGCAGTTTTCCACTGTGTAGAGTTCTTTCCAGCGGCCACCCACCAATTAACAACAACAACAATTCACCAATGGGAATTCTTGACCACTGACCCAAAAGAGGCAAAAAAGAAAAAAGTCACAGTCAGCCCCATTTGCCAGATTTGAGCTTGTGTTTCATAAATAGAATAGAAATCCATGACTGGTGGCTAAGGCAATTAATTAATTTCCAAACCCCATTTCCTTGTTTTGCTCTTGCAGATACCCATCTTACAGTCCTGATTATGGCTACCACCCCCAAGTTAGCCTCTCTCTTTCTCTTACTCTCTCATATTATTACTATTTTTTTCTTTTTCTTCATTGCGGCATTTACTCAAACAGTTGGTGGGCATAACAGAAATAACTCTTGTGACATTGAATTGCCGCAGGCAGTGTACAACCCACAAGTTCAACAGCCACAATACTACCATCAATCCCCATATTTGTATGGTTACTCAGTACAATCTCCCAGAGCAACATTTTCCAATGCTCCTCCTCAGTCGCATCATCACCGTGTACCGCCTTCCTATCTCTACTATCCCGCAGCGGCTCCTTCTCCTCACGCTCAATTCGAACCCTCATCCTCCTTCTCCAACTATCCTCCCCCGCCCCTCTTGCGCCACCGGTTTTCCTCTACAGGTATCTATGTCTAATAGATCTCTAAACTTTATTATAAAAGTTGCACATGAGTACCTGACACAAGTAGATAAATAGATTATATTATAAGGTAGGTAAAAAGGAAAATGAAAAGTGGGGGCCATGTGGGTAAGCCCAAGGCCATGTGAATGAGCTGTCTGGGCCATGGAAGCAGGCCAATGAAAAAGGTTGAAAGGAAATTGATGACAGAGTAGCATTTCATTATATAGACAGCTACTGCACTCTCACCTGCATTTCCATGTGTGGTTGAGTTTCCAACCTATTCTATTACCCCTTAATTCTCCCTCGAAAAATATTTGGCTCTTTCTCCATTACCAGAAAAAATTGACAATTAATTAATTTTTATAAAAAAAAAAAATTTCTACTTTTTGCATTTATAGTTCCTAATTGTCAAATATTTAATAGTGGTAAAAATAGGATTACTCTTTACGGTTAAAGAGCAAGTCCAAATATTTTCCTTCCCCCTCCCACAACATTTATGTTTCTTTCGTCAGTACCCTATCTTTTGCATTGTTGAATTTTTTATAATAAATGAAAAAAAATGATATTTTGTTTCGCTCCTAGCCAAATTAAAGAGCTGTCAAATATTTTATCTGATTGATCAGCACTTATCTAGCCGTTGACCACCGCTATCAAATTTGATGTGGCAATTGTACGGTGAGATAAGAATTAAACTTTATTAATTGATTCAGTTGAATTATGTGTGGCTTTTTCCATTTTGGTAGAGTAGACCCAAATTTTGTAGCTAGCTGTGTCCAGCTGTCTTTAGAAATGGACCACTTCCATGTTCCAAACTTCCAACCATTTTCTTTTTTTTGGTCTCAAGTTCTCAACTTAATTTACTTACTTGTATTATAAGTTACGATCCATAAATTATTATTATATTTACATTTAAATTTGATAATGAATATTAATTATTAATTATGGGTTTTCCAGATTCACAGACATCGCAGCAAACTCCCACAGAAGCAGAAGCAGAAGCAGAAGCAGAAGCAGGAGCTGTTACTTCAGAAAGTCCAAGCACTTGAAACAGAATCAGAATCAGAATCTGAATCTGAAGAAGAAGAAGAAGACACATTCATAAAAACCAACCAAATTATTGGTTCCATTTTCCATGGAAGAAAAAAAAAAAGAAGAAAAATGGGGGACGAGCTAGCAATTGTATAAAGTTGACAACTTGATCGATTTTACACTCTCTTGAGACCCCCAGATTTTTTTTTTTCCCTTTTTTTCTGCAGAGGCTGTGCTCAATTTTAGGAGAGAATCGATCCTGCAAGTTGACCTAATCAACCACTTTTTTTTTCTTCTTCTTTTTCACTTTTCAGGAGAAAAAAATAGTTCTGTTTTTCTTGCGTTTTTTTTTAAATCTAAGTATATCGTTAATTGAAAATATAATAATTAATTAATTAATCTATATGCTATGCTAATAGATGTATGTGACTGTTTTATTCCTCTGAGGAATGTTTATGGGTTGCAATTATGAAGTTAGGTTGTTGAATTTGCAATTTTTTTTTTTTGAATCAATTGTTGAATTTGACAATTGATGCACTAGAAACTGAACTTTTTTTTCATTGAATAGAATAGAACAGACAGAAACTGTGAACCTGTAACTTCGCCAGGGTAGACTACTGTTTTCAATTAATTTGTTGGGATTTGTATATCTTAAGCATAAAATTCAATAGTTAGACTTAATTCTAAAATGTTAAATTTATTAAGATTTCTGACATTTTAATAAATAGCCATCTTTGACCTACTATGGCCCAATATTCAATCCATCTTTTATTGACGTTGTTGAGGGTGAGAATAGAGTTGCAGACGTAGAGAGTCCGTAGGGTTCCACGTGGCAGTGGGGACCAACCCCACAGTAGATGAACGACTAACGAAGGGGTGGCGTTCGAGTGGGAGGGCGTACAATTGTTCTCCATTTCCTCCTTCTTCGAAGTTACTAACTTAAGCATTGGTGGATATTTGACAACGCACCTCGCCATTGTCGAGATTTGTTATTACCAGTGAACTCATCTGACGGCCATGCCATAAAAAACGTTAGCAAGTCGGATTTCAGCATCAACTGAAAAAAAGTTCAATTCAATTATCCTTCGTTGCTTTTATAATAATATCAAGAAAAATTGGGTGGCATAAATATATTGGGATGAAATATATTTTGACCTACAAGAAAATATATTATCAACTTAGTTAACATTCACAAGCTAATATTCCAATCAATTACTAAAATATTAATTATATAAAGTATGTATCAATTTACATGTACAATTTAATTTAATGAGATTAGATTAGTAAAATTTTCTTTTAGTATAACAAATGAGGATGGGAAGATCTTTTGATCAGATGTCGATTATCGCTTGAATTAAGCTTATGTTAACGAAAAAGCAAAGTTAAAACAAGTAAAGCATGATATTTTAAAAATAAATAAAAACTTAAGAATAAAAAATGATTTCTTGTGAATTAACAGTAATACACATGAAAGAAGAGGATGTCTTTTTTTTCTTTCTTTCTTTTTATTATTATTATTATCCACTGGTTAATTACGGCGAAATTTGTTGATTAATTAATTGTTTTGAAACGGGGACACGAAAAACATATTCAATGTAGAAATTTCGAAGTGACTTATTTAACCTTCAAAATACAAGAGATGGACCATGCATGTGGCGGGGTAATGGGCCTAGTGGCATGGGCGGCCCATGCTGGGATGTTCCAACAAGGCCCAATTCCATAATATCTTTAATTTTAAAATCCTACAGAAATATTTCACCCTTAATCGTTAACCCATAAAATTATAGCATAATGTCAGAGAGCGGTATTACAAAGTAATTTAGACGTTAACATAAAAAAGCATATGTTACAAAAATATTAAATAAAATATCCCAAGCGACACAATTAGTCAAAACATTTACCAAATATTGATAATGCAAGAGAGAGAGAGGGAAAATTAATTATTAAAAATATGACTAACACACCATAAAAAAAAATGACCGACACTACTAACTTGAATGACTTTAATTAAACGAGAGGATAATCAAATTAAATGCCTGTGGTCAGGCTCGGATTTAAATCCATTTTATTTTATTTTATTTTATTTTTGCAAGTTGCAAATTAATATCTGAAAGACCAAAACAACCCTGCCAACATTATTTTGCTCTCAATTACAAGGAAAATGGGATGAATATGAACTTTTAAAAAATGAATCTAAGGGGATGAACGGAGAAGCACTTGATTAATCACTTTCTCCAAATTGAGGAAAGAGGAGCCGGTGCCACGCGCCGCCGCCTCCTCCGCCAGTTTCTTCCATTCTCCGGCCTTGTTCCTCATCTCCTTCCCTTTCTCTCCCTCCATCAACTCCTTCACTTGCTTCACAATCTCCTCTCTCTTCACATCACTATCAATCTCCATTCCGATTCCCCATTCGTTGCAGCAGTACCGACAATTCGTCTGCTGCTCGGCAAAGAACGGCCAGCAGATCATCGGCACCCCGCTGATTATGCTTTCGAGCGTCGAGTTCCAACCGTTGTGCGTTAGAAACCCCCCGATCGCCGGGTGTTTGAGAACCTCTTCTTGAGGGCACCAGTTTGCTAGCATTCCTCTTTCTCTAGTCTCTTCAACGAACTCCGACGGTAGAACCGCCGTGTCCCCCGCCACCAGATCGGGCCTAATGATCCAGAGAAACATCTGCCCACTGTTCAAGAGTCCCCACGCGAACTCCTTTAGTTGATCTTTCGTCATTACTGTTATACTTCCTGTCAAGAATACGAATAAATTTTTATATTAAGTAGCTTAATATTTTTCAAACCTACTAAATTAATCAAACATAAAACCTACATTTACTTTTGATTGGTTAGACGATGTATAAATATATAAATAAAGGGTTAATTATATTATAGCTTATCAATTTAAGCTTTTGAGCTCCTTACCAAAGTTGACGTAAACGACCGAGTTGGGAGGCTTGTGGTCGAGCCACTGGAGGCAACTTGTTTCCTCCTTCCACAAGTTGGATCCGAGCGACTTCAAGTCGCGATCGGGGACTTGTTCGAGGAGTAGCTGGAGGGGACCGATCGAAAAAACTGGAGGCAGAATAGAGGAAAGAGCAGAGAGGGCTTGTTGTTCCAAAGGAGCCATGGTGTTCAAAACAATGGCAGAAGCTCTTTGGGCTCTCTTTGTTTCTGATAACAAGAAATCAATCATTCCATCTTCTGGATCTGTGGTTCTGATGAAGGTCGGAAGATCCTTAAGACGAATGTCTTTCATTCCTGGAATCCAATCCATCACTGTGTCTAGATATCCATTCGTTAAGTAGCTTTCGTCTGCACAAAAAGAAAAATATCTCCAACATTCAAATCACTTGTCTCCCAAATTTTAAAATACTGCAAAAAAAAACAAAAATGAAACTAGGTCTCCGCACTAATTACTGTTCAAATATTTATGCTGAGATACTCGTAAATAAATTAAATTTATCAAATCAAAGAACGGTAGTTTATTCATTCTTAACATAATATCAGAACGAGAGAAAGGTTATGTATTTGAACCCTATTATGATTTAATTTAAATCTTTTGGTTGGAATGTGATTTAATTTAAACTTTTAGGTTTGAAAGGTTATTTATGATAATAACCGTTGGGTGGAGAATCAAAGTTGCACATGCTTGCTAAAGAAAGAAATAAAAAAGCTGAGAATTTTGTGGTATGAACAAATTTTGTTTAACATACCTTTCAACGGAGTGTATCCCTTTTCGACAAGGTGGCGATAGTGAACGTAGCCCAGAAAGCCACAAGCGCTAGTGGTCCAAAAAAGCACTTCCGGCAGGGCCAGCTCCTCCGCCGCGTCCAGAGTGAAGCTCATGACCCCGTCGGAGACTATGCAGCTCACCGGCGGGGCGGCGGAGGGATCGGCGTTCAGCTTCGAGAGAAGCTCTCTGAAGGGCTGCAGGCAGAGGCGTCGCGTGGACTGGCAGAGGGAGGGGATGTCCTGGGTGGCGTCGACGTCGGTCGGGGGAAGCCCGTCCGGGATGGTCTCGAATCGGAACGACGAAAGGCCGTCGAGGGCGGCGGCGCCACGGGACTTGAGGAGGCGGCGGTGGTTGAACTCGGTGTTCACGAAGGTGACGTGGAAGCCGTGGGAGTGGAGGAGCTTGGCCAGCTTAAGCATGGGGTTTATGTGACCTTGGGCTGGGTATGGTATGCAAACTGCGTGGGGTTTCTCCGCCATAGAAATTGAACCCATTTTCTCCTCTTTCTTTTTTCTTCTTTTTCTTTCTGGTTACAGAATATTGGAGAGGATGAAGAAGAAGATCGAGGAGGAAGGATTTTTATAGGCGCCGCTCCAAAATAAAAAATACTTGGACTTCTAAGTAAATTACATTTTCTGGCTCTTAAATATTCGACAATTAAAAGAGATAATTCAAAAATAAACACTTTTATAAAAATGGATGAGTTCTCAATTTTTTACAATAATGACAGGGTGTCTTAAAAAATTAAATATCTTTTGAAAAAATTAAAGAGATGTTTTTTTTAAACGAATATAGAATTAAACCTTGTTTTCCCTCCTCTTGAAAATTTGATAACTTTATTTTTAAAGAAGATCTAATGATTTTTATGTTTTATCTCGTCAGATATTTAGTGGTATGAAATACAGGATCGTTGCTTTTATATATTTTTCCTTTCTTTTTTAATTGAGATTTGGGATATTTGGGCACGTTTGTTTTGGTCAATTTTCGCGGCCAAAAAGAGAACCAAAAAATTACTGAGATTTATGAAACGTCTTTGTATAAAAAGGACAATTGGGTTTGACCCCAAGTTTGACTTCTCATTCCTAAAAAAATCAAAATCACAGATTACGGAATCATGACGCACTATGTTCTTTTTATTTTTCTTTATAGTAGAGGTTTTTATTTGATAATTTTTTAAATAATTAAAAATAAATCTTAAAAAATGTTTATAACAATGGGCAAGGAGACAATCTTTTATTTTTCAATATTAATTACTAAGTTGAGAATAATCACCATGTACATGTTTCATATGGTGGGATAGATGATTTCCACGACACAATAAAACGAAAGGGAGTTACGAAAACAAAAATATTTACATTATAATAGTTGAAAACTTATCTCACTAACCATTTATTTTTTTAATGAGCATGAATACAAGATAAATTCTTCTAATGTAATTCCCTGAAAGAGAAATATGTCTTTATATATAATATTAGGTTTAAAAATTTAATAAATTATAT
The DNA here is from genome assembly GCF_013281855.1 of Momordica charantia. Taxonomy (NCBI): domain Eukaryota; kingdom Viridiplantae; phylum Streptophyta; class Magnoliopsida; order Cucurbitales; family Cucurbitaceae; genus Momordica; species Momordica charantia. Next base: position 4,426,723 of record NW_028275159.1, read on the forward strand.
TCCAACCTAAAAAAAAGGGGCAAAAAACTCAATTTCGAAGTTAATCAAAGCTTTTGTAAGCTTAAAAAAACAAAAAAATAATGATGTTTTTATTTTCTAGTGTGGGTATAAACGGAGGGAAAGAAAAAGGACCCGATACGCCCAAATATCGAGGCGGTTTCCACGTCATAGTTACGAAATTATAAAATAATGATTTTTTCTTTTTCTTTTTCTTTTTCTAATTGCCTCTCGGCCGTGGCAACTCCATTGATTAGACCGACTAAATGTAAAAGGGAATATTACTGTCACACGAAAACGACACAAATTTCAACCCGATGCTGCAAATAATTGATCTCCTTTCAAATATTTTGGATTAAATTATAAATTTTAGTCTCAAACATTTCTCTATATAGTGTATTTAATCTTATTCTCTTAAAAGAAATTAACAAAATTATCACGTTTTTAACTTCAAGATTATGTATATTAATCTTGTAATTTAACTGCTATAAAAAAATTTATGTAATTTCAACAATTTAACAATTTTTTATTCTTTTTTCAGGACAAATTATGTGATTTTGTAAAATTTCTTTTATGAGAATACATATTTATTTTACAAGATGTCTCTTATAAAAGTTTTTTTTTTTTATAATATTCTTAAAAGTATTCCAATTGGTTTTTAACTTGCAATTTGTGTTCGACGAACTGCTATCATTAGTGCAATCCATTTAACTCTTGAACCATTAACCCTTGAACTAATTTGAAATAAACCTACCATAATATAATTAGCAGGCAGCAGCATTTAACTGACATAGTTAACAATATTAGTAGGAACTTATTTAAAGGAAAAAAAAAGGTTTATAAATTTATTAAAAGTTCTTTTTTTAAAATAATATTAAAAACTTTTGGAAATTTTGAAGAAAACCTCCCCTAAACAGTGTTCCAATCAAATCCAAGTTTTTTACATAATTTTTTTTTTCAATTTGAGATGCCAACATGAAAACCAACATTTTCAATGGTTAAATTTTATAGAATTAAAGAAAATTCTATGTTAAATTGTAACCATTCAAATCTATTGTAACCTTGTAACCATATCTATAATTGGAGGATGGTTTATGCATTTTACAATATTTCAAAGTTTATTTGTAACAATTTTATTAATTTAAGGGCATGACTGATGGAATTGAACATTTGAGAGTATAATCATAATTATAACAATCTTATAATCGAGGGATAATTTTTAAATTAAGAAAATAATTTACAATATTTTTTTTTAATTAAAGAGTAGGACCACATTTTTTCCCTCTATTTCCCTTCAGTGCAACAAAAGAATTAATGTTTGACTATGCATAAGATTTGAATAGATAATTTTTAAGTTCAACGTGTGGCTACATTAAATTAGACTAATTTGCCGCCTATAGTAATAATGGTCGTAGATGTGCCCAACTTAGAATGAACACATCTAAATGGTGTAATAGTTTGTATAGATTTATTGACTTTTTCATGAAAAGTTGGGGGGATTTTTTTTCTAATATTATTTTAAAACAATTTCTCTTTAAATATACTATAAATTTTTAACTTTTTTAAAATAGCTTTTGTTTTCAAATGCCAGCCAGAAATGTAGACGATTTCACCTGTCCAAAATTTTTTGTGCAACAAAAGCCATTCAAGATCCAGCTTAGTCAAAATAGGTTGATTAGGAAGAGTTTGAGTGGCGGGGTAGATTTGGATGTCGCTTGACGAGGAAAGACCTGCACAAGAGAAACAAACACTCTGTAATTCAACTCGAGAGAGATCGAACTAGAGTGCGATACTTGAGGCCGAAGATAAGTTTTCTATTTATAGATTGGGTTATACGATAGAGGATCCAACCAGCAACTGGGCATGTATCGTGCCTAAGGTCGTACCTCATGTGAAATTCTGAGCTTCTGTTTAGGAATCTTTCCATCCAAAATTTGTTGAAGTACGGAAGGCGATCTTTAGGGAAAATTTTTAGGCGGTCTCTAAGAGTACCTTATGGGTCGAGTATTTCTCTCTTCGTCACGTGGGAAGACTATTTTTATCCCTATAGAAAAGATTATTTCAAATAAAAAATAAACAATAAAACATTAGGCAATGGCATAGTGGCTCCTATTCCTTGCATAAGAAAACAATAATTTTTCCCCTTAATTATTTATTTATTTTTCTGCTTAATTAATGTTCTCTACCTCTAAATTTAAATTTTCTTTTATGTGAACTATTTTTTAAAATTTAATACAATTTTAAGTTAATAAACTTTATCTTATCATAATAATTTGAAATTTTTATTTTAGATTATAGTGACTACAATTATTAAAATTATCAAAATAGACTAATAGTTTAAAGACTTAAATTAGTTTTAAATATGTAAATAAATTATATAATTCAGAAATTGGATTAACAATTTACATCAATGATCAATTGCGCTGTTAAAATTATCGATGGAAGAGTCTGCACAAAAATATTTAAAAAACAGTAGTAATTTATTTTTCATTATTTTATAATATTTATTTATATAGCTCGAGAATATGAAGCTACAGATAAAAAAATATTTAAAATGTCAATTAAAATACAATGTGTCTAATTATATAACAATTATTAAAAAAAAAAACTCAACATACTGAATTAAAAAACTCAATAATCTTTTATCGCTTCGTGTTATATATCTATATAGTATGGGAGAGAATAATATAAATCGTTTAAACAAATGATATTTTATTTTATTATTTTATTATTATAATTTAAAATTGATCTACTTAAAAATAATTCTCTTAAAATAAGAAAAAAATTATAAAAAAATCACACAGCCATATACCAATAAAGAAGTTTATACATTTGTGCAGGAAAGAAAAAAAGCATACATTATTTGGAGAAAGACAATCTCTGACGTGGCGTATGACCTTTTCGCCATGTCACTTAATGAAATAGTCTTTCAATATTTTCCGCATTAGTTTTAAAAAAACTATATTTATGTAATTTCTTATTTTAACAACAATTTTTTGAACGTTAGAAAAAACACATTTACCTTAAATACTTTTCTCAAATGTAATTTTAAAACACCAAAATAAAGTAAAAACTACAATAATAATAATAATAATGAAAACATTGGATAAATAGTTATTTCCTCTTTCCAACGCTATATTATTTTTCTATTAATAAACTGAATTTACGAACCATTTAAGATCATTTTCTATAATTGAGAGACGAAAATATTAATTTTGAAACTACAAACTAATTCAAATTTTTTGAATTAAGTTTTACTTTATCCTAATATTTACAAACTATTCAACACAGAACCACCCATATATAATATGTCTTTATGTATTGATTTATTTTCAATTATTTTTTGAAGTATGTGTCATTTTAATAATGGGTGGATGTCAGAAATAAATTACTTTTAATTAAATGGAGCAGGGTGAACTCAACCCAATTATTTCTCCCCATATATAGATATATGTAATATTAAAAAAAATAAAGCAATATATTTATTCTATAATAAATATCAGCTTGAAAATATCCCTTTGTCAAATTTGACCGTTATTAAAGGTTGATTTTTTTAAATATGAATGTTCCATGAACTTAGCTTAACGATAATTGACATATGTAACTATAAAGTTAGGAGTTTGGATTTCACAACCATACTTATAATATTTACGAAAAATATAAAAAATAATTTAAAAATAAACCTTCCACTTTAAAAAAAAAAATTGCCCAAAAAGTTAAACTCTGTTATTTATTAATATTATATCTATTTTAATAATATTTTTTATATTTCATTAATTTATTTTACAAGCCAACATGAATTTAGCAGGTGAGACCATGAGTTTTAATTTCTCCATCTAATTTATTGTACTGAAAAGGGCACAAAAAAGAGGGAAAAAAAATTGTATAATGAAAGGAAATATCAACGACTTGAAATTTAACGCCGCTAAAAAAATGGGAGGCATTGACCCACATAATTAATTAATTAAGACGGTTGGTCGCAGACCATGCTGCAAATGTATGGGCCAGTAAATGCTTCGCCCATACTTCACTTTAACTCTTAAATAATAAATATCTAGCCCCATTTTCAAAAAGAAATATTGACTTTTTCGTTTCAAACCTTTAATTTTTGCAATTTATATATGCTTTTATACATTGACTTTAGTATTATTATAATTAAAAACACATTTAGTCTCGTAATTTCACTAAAGAAACAATATAGTACATAAATATTTAAAATTAACGATTTAGTCATGTATTTTGTATTTGGTTACAATTTAATCAACAGAACTTTGACGTGGTTGCCAACTAAGATCCACGTGTACAAATTAAAAATGTCATCGATGTATAATTATAAGTTGGTTCAAGATTAGGTCGATTCAAACGGAATCGGTTAAGACTTTAAAAAAAGGAATAAAAAAAATTAAGCTGGAGGATGCCATCCCACCTCCCTTTACACCATCGACATCGTCTCCCACTGCAATTTTATTCTCAAGTTAATACCGTTTCTTGAAAAGTCTTCACCTTTAGAATTTCGAGCTCAAGTTTCACATACCCATCCTCCAAAAGTTTTTGCCTTCTATTTTTCCAATGTCTTAATCTCTATCTTTATATAGACTTTTCATTTAGAAATTTTGCCTTGGAGTTGCTTTACTTCGATTCATTTGGGTTTTTCTTCTTCTCGATAATTTGGTTTTTGTCTTCTTGTTTCTCTTAACTTCATTATTGTCGCCTTTTTTTTAATAGTTAGTCTGAATTGGCATCCAACTATTAAATGTAAAAGATAATTCTTCTTGAGGTCCCCTCCGATGCCTTCGAACGCCCTAACGTTGCTACCAACCGCCACGTACCAATTCAAGAATTTTAACATGATTCCCTTCTTAGCTCGCGTGGTCCGCTCTACCAGATGGGCGTCCACCGTCTCGTAAGATCGAATAACTCAGGTGCAAGTGTCATTCACATGGAATCTTTTCCTCTTCGGCCTTTAAAATTCTCATTTGAATATTTGTTACTACCACCAAAATCTACATGCGAGTCTTTTTTAATAATCACATACCCTTCTTTTAAAAAGAACAATGGGGAAGGTCTTCCGTAACTTTTCTCTTTCTTTCTTTTTTAAAACCATAAACGGGTTCATCAACCTAATCTTGAACAAACTTATAATTGAGTACGAATGACATTTTTAATTTTACACACATGGATCCTAGTTGGCTGCCATGTCAAATTTATGTTAAATTTAACGTAATATTTAACGGTAGAGACTAAATTGTAACCAATGATAATGTATCGGGACTAAATCATTACATTACTGAAAATACATCTACCAACAATGTTTTTTAACTGTCAAAACGAGCATTAGCTCAACGATAATTGACATATATATTCAACCAAGAAATTATAAGTTCAATTCTACACCTCATATGTTGTACTAACAAAACAGTATTTTTATATCTCCTCCAAATACAAACCATTATTGTTGCATAAGCTTCCAAATACTCTCCTATTAATAGACAAACAAGTAACGAATAAATGTCTGGTCTTTTTTTCACGAACCTCTTTCCCTCTCCCTCAATTATTTTCGGATTCATTGCGAAAAATGCAGTGAATTTTGCTTCTATTTTTGGTTTTTTTTTCTTTTTAATTATATGATTTAGTTAATAAATTGTATTCATTTATTTGTTACCTATTTTATTCAGTAGGAGGGATAAATGCGGGCTAACCTGAAGAAGACTTCCAAATCTGCGCACGTTATTGAATTCAGCAAAATAATAATAATAATAATAATAATAGTAATCTATAGTCTATACTGGGAGCTATAAGGGAGAAATTTACTCTTTCCATTTTACCCTTTTAATTTAAATCATTCTCACTATAAATATTTCATCTCCAATTTTACAAATTTCACTTTTCTTAAATTCATAATGATTAATTATCCGCTCATCCAGAATTTCTGGCTCAAATTAACCCACCAAAATAATATTTTATCTCTTCCTTTCTTTTTTACCTTTCAAAATTCTATTTCACTTCAGTTTTGAATTTAAAATATTAGAATATGAATGAAGTTTTTTTTCTCTCTCCAAAGACCATGACATAAGTATTAATTATGAAACTTGAAAAGTTTTCTCTCCCTAGGTTTCTTCTTTCTATATAATTCTTGAGGGCTTCTAAGTCTAAGATGAATCGATGATTATAGAGTTCGTTATATGGAAAGACTTTCATCCCCCATTTAATAATAGTCGTTGCAGTTGTCAATATGTGTCTACTATACAATCTTTTCAAATTGTTCTCTTAATTTCGATGAAGATTCATTATACGATGATCGTTTTAGCGAAGACTATAATACGTCGTAATTTCTCCACTCACTTCGCTGCCATATCAGCTTCCGCAATGTCATTGATGGACCTTGATAAGTACGAACACTCCTTCATAGGATAAATTTTTTAAATTAGTGAAAATTACATGTGGTATTGAAATCTCAATTAATTTGGTTGCTTCGTTGGAGTTGTCGTGTGTGGCGGTGGAATGAGAGCGATTGGGTAGAGGAGAAGAGGATGAGATAGATTGAGATGGTGGGGAATCGGGGATATGAACGGTGGTTTAATTCATGGTCATCCTTAAAAATGAAAAAGTAACAACTCATTCCTACTGTTTTCTTTTTATTTTTTATTTGTTAATTTATTTTTTTCATCAAAAAACAAAGAAGATCATATTTTTGTAAATTTGTAATTCTGATTTGTATATTATCATTCTATATTTATCGATTAAATCATAGTTGATAGATATACAAATAATGTAGGTATAGGACAAAGGAGCTAATAAAAGTTGAAGTTAAAAAAATTAGATCTTCTAAAGAGAAGTGGATATCTTAACCACTTAAATTATGCTCGATTTGATAGAAATTTATCCACATTGAAATAAGAACTCGTTGGAGTTGAAATCAAACAAGGTATAGACTTCGATAATGTCAGAAATAATTACATTTAAAGATAAATATAGGTAATAATGATTCTTATGTTATTTGATCGAAGTGATTTTTTTGTAAGAAAAAAGTTATTAGTTGGTTGTTGTTTTTCTTTTTATACCTTCTATTAACCTTTTTTTTTTAAGTATACCTTCTATTAACCTTGAATTTTGAAAAAATTTGTTCTCTAAAATTTATGTCTCTCTAATTTTTATTTTATTTTTTTCTCTAAAATTTTTGTAATCTAGATACATTTATTTTTAATTTTTGTTAATTTTAATACAAGTATTTTAATTTTTATTTATTTTAATACCTCTGCATTTAAAATATTTATTTTTGATTCATGTATTTTAGAAAGGTAACAAGTTAATTAAATATATTTTTAATCTCATTCTTTTTTATGTGTCAGATGTTAAATCGATCTTACGTGGCTGACATTCATTGGATACTATTATATTCCCATCTGTCAGATGCTGCCATGTTAAATCAGCTGTTATGTGGCGGACATTATCGGGTATTGGGATTGTCGTATAAAATTAAAAACTAAAAAGCCGATTATTGAATATTTAAATTTTTTTTTTGTCGTTTTCTCAAACTTAGAAAACTTTTTTTTTAATTATTTTAATACCCGATGTAAAAGTAAATGGCATGTCTTTGATATTATTTTTTAGCGAAAGTACTTTTTTGAATAATCATTTGACAATATTTACTGAATACTTTTTTTCCTTAAATTATTTAAAGCTTTTTTAATGATTTTTTTGCAACGTAACGTGTACGTAACTTTAATTACTTGAATATATCTTTATCTTTAATAAGTGCTTAAAGAAAAGGACTTTTTGAAAAAATATCTTGATCGCACTGAAAAAAAAAATTTATTTAGAAATAAATATAACTTTAATATATATTCGTCGAGCCTAGTTGAATAATAATTGACATAGATCTTCATCTAAAAAATTGGGAAATCGATCTCTCTTCCAATATGTTAAACTAAAAAAATATATATATCGATCTCCAATAAGTACTAAACAAGGATAAATATTTCAACACACGGTAAATTGTATTTTATTTTAGAGGAAATTTTATTGGAGGGTTACTTGTATTTTAAAAAATACCAGATTTTATTTTCCAAAAATGACACAAATTTCAACAAATATCGATAAGTACTAAATAAAAAAATAGTAATATTTGGATAAATATCTGAATGCACTGTAAATCATAATTTTATTTAGATGAATTGAGAGTGGATAACAAAAATATTATATGTATTGTTAAAAAAAATATCAGTAATTTCTTTTTAAATATACAATAAAACAAATTTGAACTTTTTTTTTTCTCATGCCTGACATTTTTTTTTCATTTTCAAATTGCAATTTTGCTGGAGGCAGTTAAAAAATAGCACACAATAAATATATTTGATTTCAAATATAGTTCAAGGTTTAAAATTTTAGAAGAGAAATGTTACGAGGGAGAAAAATGACGGTCATGTATTGAACAACCAAGGGAGGTACGTCGATCTAATGACATCAGCAAAGCTATAAGGGATGAATTAGGTAGATCCTGCAGTTAACGTCATCAATGTGGGAAAGGAGGACTTGATTGAGTATAGTCGGCGTCCATCACCAATCTAACCAACAACCGAATTCAGCGGGGAATATCGACTTTTCTTACTAATCAACTCACCTTTACTCACCAATAAGAATAACTGATAATCTGTTACTTTGGTACATTCGAATCATTTTTTAATATACTAAATACATTCTCCGACTAATATTAACTAAGGTATTGGAGTGTTCACTTTTGTCTTGCATATCACTTGACTCATGGAAGGGATAGGCTTAATTGTTTGGACGGATATTTTCATGCACGGACAAGTAGCATAATCCAAATCAAATGTAACAAAAATAATATTATAGGGAAATCAAATTTATTCTAAATGTAAAACCGACAGGAAATATTAGGGTGGGACTGGATTATGCGTGTGAGATTCAAACTCAACTAATTGTTACTTAAACCTGCTCCTAAGAAAATTATAGATTTTAATTGTGTCGTAAACAAATAAGGATCCCAACTTTTCCTCTTTCTCTTATTTAATAAGATTTTGTAAGTGCATGTGATATAATTTAACATTTTTATTTTAAATTTACATTTAACAGTTATCACAGAGTCACCTTAGACTAAAAATTATATTAAAATTTAATGATTTTTATGATTTCTGAGTAATCTCCATTTTAAATTTTGAAAAATATTCATACAAATATAGAAATTAATACTTTATACATATGATATTTGTCGATATTAAGTGGAGAAAAGGAAAGAACCATTTTTTTCTCCTCGAAGCTTATCAACACTTTTGAAAATAAGGAAAATGGACTTTTCGAATTAATAACATATTTTGAACGAAAAATGTTCAATAATGGTTGGCAATTGGCATCCTTCTATTTTAATTTTCTTTTAACAATAATAATACATTTTTGACCAGAAAAGGCCAAAGGGGCAGTGTTTGGAAATAGTGAGACTTCTAGAAAGAAGCGTCGTCATTATAATATTGAGAGGAAAAAAAAAAAAAAAAGAGTGCTTTCTCACTACTGTCTGAATTATAAGACACGTATTTCAATTTTTGCAGTTGCAGTATTATATTATAAAACTGAAACAATTGGGCCTTAGAGCTTCTGGGCCCACTGGAATGGACAGATTGATGGGCCGGCATGTGAAAACTGAAACAATTGGACCTCATCCGGATCTTTTCGGGTTTTACGTGGGGATTAGATTAAATTTTTGCTTTTTTTTTGTTCGAGGAAAAAATAATAAATTGTTGCACCTACCGGGTTATTTTGGTCATTATATCACCTACAACTTCGTGGGATAATTACTTTTTCCATGTTTGGCCATACTCAATAGTCATGAATTCGAATCATGAACCATCATCATTATTATTATTATTATTATTTTAAAACAAGTCATGCACCATTATTCAATTACTAAGCCAACAATTATTGTTAAGTAATATCTTATGATATCAAATGACTATTCAAATACAATGTATTTGTCTTTCTAAAAGATGTCCGCGCAGAAAATTATGATAAGAGAAATGAAAATTATGATAAATTAAAAAAATATTATTTAAGTTTGCACACTTTTTAGTTCAATATTCCAGGTGAGAATTTATCCCTCTAATAATTTGGTTAAATATATATGGAGTGAGTTATTCTTGAGTGGATTTAAGAATGGTCACTTATTGGCGTCTATTACAAATTAAAAACTACCAAAATATAAGATGCTAAACAAATAATAAAAATAAAAATCTACTCATTCTATCGGAAAATGACATAATAATGCACAAATTTAGGTTTTGTTCGGAAAACTTTTGTAAAATAACTTAATTAAAAACTACCAAAATATGTACATGACTTGATCATAATAATAGTAGGGATTGAGGATCGAACTCATAACCTCTTGATTAGAGATGTATACTAATTTACCGCTAAAGTATGCTCGTTTTGGCACCTACCACCTACTCTTATATAGACCCTTGGATACAAATTCTAAATAAAATTTTGAAAATCAAATAATTTATCCATTCAACAAGTCAAAGTCAAAGGAGGTGGAAGATGAGTTAGGATTTTGTTATTTGTTGGACTTTTATTTTTAAATTTCGCTAAATTAATAGTCATATATGCCAATACTTATTTAAACTCATATTCAACTTGAATCTTGTTTATATAAAAACTGTAATTAAAACTACAAATGTATTGTGTTTTAAAGTTTAGGCTAGATTGTAGGCACGGGTATTCAGACCTCACTGGTAGGTAATATTAATTAGACTTTGAGATTTGAATTTAAATGGTTGTTTTTATTTATAAATATTTACAAAAATTTGATTTCCAAGTTCCACTCTTTTTTGTTTTGGTGAATCTCAATAATTAATAGTTTTAAACTGAATTAAAAAAAAAGAGAGAGAGAGAGAGTAAAAATATTGTATAAATAGTGAGTGAAAATTTGAACTGAAATCACCGAACTTAAAAAGTATTAAAACATAAATCGTTTACTATAATTAAATAAAAGTATTTCTATCAATAAAATGAACTATTCCAAAAAATAAAAATTGAATACAAAAATTCATAGAATGAACAAATGAATGAATGTGGATCTAATCTAATCTATACGCCGTCGTTTAGGCAAGATGCTAAACCAGAGTAGAACAAGCGGAGGCGGAAGGATCAAACAGCGCCGGCAGCAGAAATTTCCGGCGATTGGCACCGCGCGCATTATAGCCGGCTCCGGTGGCTGGGTCCACCGGAAGCTCGCCGGGATAGCCCGGATAAGACCCCTTTCCGAATATTCCGGTGCAGGCCGACGCCGCCTCCAGCGGAGCTTCCTTGGGGCCCTGGTAGTACCCATTCCCGAAGGGATTGGTGGCGGTTCCGGCGAGAAGAGCGGCCAGGTTTATAACAACGCCGTCCATTCCGGCGTCGTTGTTCGGCGGCACCAGCGGCGGGTTCTGAGGACCGTACACCGGGCGGTGGAATGGCCAGGCGCATTGCCCCGGACACTGGGTTTCCGAATTACCAACCCAAATATATCCAAATTTGTACCTCTTCCCCCCAATCGGAGCTCCAGCGGAATACCCATGGGACCCACATTTATTGAAACAGAATCCGTCAACCGCCACGTCCGCCGCCGTCAGGACGACGTTGATTGCATTTTTCCGGCCACCCCTCGCGGCGAGGGCAATAACGTCATTTTGGGAGAGGGATTTGCCGAGGGAGTGGCTCTGGTCCAGAATCTGGGGGCCCAATGAGAGAGAGAGGGATTTTGGTCTGTAGAATTTTTTGAGGTTGTTCCACCAAGTGGAAACAGAGGGGGCAGGGGAAATTGGCCTGGAATTTGAGAGGGAAGCGACGAAATCGACGACGATGGCTTTCTGGGAGGGGCTGAATTTCCCGTACCAGATGAGGTTGACGGTGATGTCGCCGGCGAGAAGAGGGCCGCCGTGGTATTTGAAGGGAAGGGGTTGGTCGGCGGAGGAGAAATGGAGGAGGGAGAGGAAGGGGAGAATTAGGAGAGGAATAGAAGTAGAAAAGGCCATATTGTTAGATTTTGAGGGTTGGATTTGAAGAGAGAAATCGGAGAGTGGAGAGTATTTATATTGAAGTATTAAGGAGTGGGAAAAGGAAATTTGTGAATTGCCAGTGAGAAATACGCGTTGGGGATTTGAATTTTGAGAAAATATAAAGTCAGTGGTGGATTGGGTTTTAACTTTAGACAGCTAAGCCGCAAAAACAAGAGGGAGAATCTAAGGACACCAGTTTTGGCAGGGAGATGAGAACCAATGAAGAGTACTTTTAAATTAAACTAGATTAGACATCTTTTTTTTTAATAATGGTGTATCGTGAGTGATTCTGACGTGTCAAAATTATTTTTATTTTGATTAAAACCATTTATATTTCCATTGATCATGTTTGATAAATTAAAATTTTGATTTTAAAGAATTTTGAAATGATACGAACAAACCACCACTCAACCCAAAAGCTTAAGTTGATGGGTTGGATTAGTTAAATTTAATTCATTTATATGGATTCTAACACAAGAGATCATTTTCCGGTTTCCTTGTCCATTAGCACCCATATTTGGGTTGACTAATAATAAATTTTACAATTTTTTAACTTTATTAAAATATAAGAAAAAAATCTCTCCTTATTTTGAGGTAAAAAAATTAATGGTGGTACGCAAAAACTTACCCATAAATATATATGTTTTTTTTTTCTATTCTTTAAAAAAATTTAAAAATACACTAAAGCGAATATAACTCAACTGTAACTGGTATATCTCTAATCAAGAAGTTGTGAATTCGATCCTCAACCAACACGTTGTAAAAAGATATATATAAAATAACGAGCTAATTTCTAATAGTACCCCGTGGAGAAGGAATACGATGAAAACTAAGGGAGGTTTGTCCGGTTGATAATTTGGGGCTATTATTTATTATTTGAATTATAATGAATTGGGGTTTGGGGATGATGGATAATGGAATGTTTCTTATTAGCAAATAAATAAAGAAATAATAATTAAAGAAAGAGAAAACAAGTGGCAGTTATTGGAATGAAAGTCAGAAACGATACGCCTAATTATAGATCAACAGCTGTAGTGTAAATTGATGGCCTCACTGTACAATTTATTATTATGATTTATGAAGCAACACTCTTAAGTTCTACCTTTCACTTTTCATTATTTTCTCCCAAATTTAATGCACTGTAGCTGTATTTCTAATAATGAAAAATAGGGGTCCCAATTTTTGCAAACTGCCAACCTATTTTTTCTTTTTATTTAATTGAGGTATTTATGTAAGTATTATCAAATAAATATATTTTTTTAAATACAAAAAATAAAAAATAAATACAGTAGAAAGTCTTAAATAGGGTTTAGAAATAAGATGATTATATTTCTGCCTTCTGGTTGAGAGTAAAAGTGAAGTATAATAAAAAAAAGGAATTGAAATAGAAGATAAAATATGAGTTGAACTATATACATGTATATATAATAGAAAAATAAAAACCATGAATGTAGCACAATGTATTTAGAGTAATAAATTAATGGTGAAAAATCCAATTGGTTGGAATTATTGACTTACCTGGCTACAGCTACAGCACCCACCAGCGCCGCACCATTGCGCGTTATCCTCCTCTCCGAACCAGAATTTATCTGGCACAGGTTTAGGAATATGTCCTTATTTTTTCGCGTATTATTTATTATACTTAGAAAGAAAAAAAAAATCTTTAGAAACGATTTAATGTAAATTACCAAATATTTTAAGTTTCAATACTATTTTTCGTCTATCTCTTTCCAGTTTTGATCTGGTTCACTTTGATACAGGTATTTTTAAACCTATGTTTTAGTATTACTTTTAAAAATGATCTTTTTTTTGTCTCATTCTTTTATCTTAAATTTAATATGAAAGTGTATTCAATTAATTTTTTTTGGATAAATAGGTATACATTTATATTAAATAATTTTCTTAATATATAGAATTTGTGTTCAAAATTTGTAAACAATGACGAAATTTTTTTTTTTTTAACGTGAACAATGAAATAGATGTTTTAAAAGAAGAATAACTAGAATGAAACATCAAAATAAATAATTTGGAATTACAATAATCGTAATAAATTGGAGTTGAAATTATATGGTCCCAACACTTATGCCAACTACCTCTAAGTTTTTCATAATTCATCGTAAAACTATGATCTCCTTCACTTTCCCAAAGTATAAAATCCCTTCCAACTCCATCTTCTTCCCTCCATATCCCCACCTTTCAGTTTCTCCAAAATCTCCCCTCCTTTTTCCCCCGCCGCCATGGCCTCCCCCATTTCTCTCCTTCTCCTTCTCCTCCTCTCCTCTTCACTCCACTCCATCTCCGCCGCCACAAACCTCGCTTTCTCACACCGCTCCTCCGCCGAATATCTCTCTCTTCCCTTCAAATACCACGGCGGCCCTCTTCTCGCCGGCGACATCACCGTCAACCTCATCTGGTACGGGAAATTCAGCCCCTCCCAGAAAGCCATCGTCGTCGATTTCGTCGCTTCCCTCTCAAATTCCAGGCCAATTTCCCCTGCCCCCTCTGTTTCCACTTGGTGGAACAACCTCAAAAATTTCTACAGACCAAAATCCCTCTCTCTCTCATTGGGCCCCCAGATTCTGGACCAGAGCCACTCCCTCGGCAAATCCCTCTCCCAAAATGACGTTATTGCCCTCGCCGCGAGGGGTGGCCGGAAAAATGCAATCAACGTCGTCCTGACGGCGGCGGACGTGGCGGTTGACGGATTCTGTTTCAATAAATGTGGGTCCCATGGGTATTCGGCCGGAGCTCCAAATGGGGGGAAGAGGTACAAATTCGGGTATATTTGGGTGGGTAATTCGGAGACCCAGTGTCCGGGGCAATGCGCCTGGCCCTTCCACCGCCCGGTGTACGGTCCTCAGAGCCCGCCGCTGGTGCCGCCGAACAACGACGCCGGAATGGACGGCGTTGTTATAAACCTGGCCGCTCTTCTCGCCGGAACCGCCACCAATCCCTTCGGGAATGGGTACTACCAGGGCCCCAAGGAAGCTCCGCTGGAGGCGGCGTCGGCCTGCACCGGAATATTCGGAAAGGGGTCTTATCCGGGCTATCCCGGCGAGCTTCCGGTGGACCCAGCCACCGGAGCCGGCTATAATGCGCGCGGTGCCAATCGCCGGAAATTTCTGCTTCCGGCGCTGTTTGACCCTTCCACTTCCACGTGTTCTACTCTGGTTTGAGAACGTGGCCTGGCTAAACGACGGCGTATGGAAATTTGTTTTGGATGGAGATTATTTGTTTTATTTATTCATTTATACTTTCTTTTTCTTGTTGATCCGTCGATGGTTCACTTGATAGGATACAGATGTAAAAAGTTCGATGTAACAAAATATAATGTTTTCATATTTATTTATTTATTATTTTTTAGAACAGTTTTCATATTTATTATTTCTTTTAAAATATACAAGTTTACTTTTATTAAGCTATAGAATCCTTATTATTAATTTTGTGCGGTATTTTAAGTTTAAAGTTTTGATATATATAACACCAAAAGCGTGAATCGTAATTACCAATTGCATATTTAAAAAGCAGATGCGGATCCAATGCACACGATAGTAATTATTTTTGTCAGGAATCTATACTTATTGTACTAAAAAAATATATATATATATATATATTTGAGAATTTTTTTGTAGTAACAAAATATGAGATAATTAAATACAACACTATAAGATATATACATTATTTAAGCAAAAATAAGTAAAATCTTACAACTAAAGAGTTGAGTAGGGTATTCAAATAATATATTCCCTCCTCACTTGGATGGGATATATGTCATATTTTCCAAGGTTACTAATTTTCTCATTTTACTCAAATTATTTGTTATTTTTAGTACAATAAGTGGGGTAGGAGATTTGAACTCACGGGTACCAATTTGAGCTAAGTTCATATTGGTTCGTTTTTCTACGGTTCAAATGTTGAAATCTTCATCCTCACGTTTATTGTGTTGGGAAAAAAATAATAACAACATTGTATCTCTATATGTAATGACTAATTTATGTTATTTCACTCCTATTTTTTTATATATAATAGATTCTTTAATTATTTAATAAATTTCAAATTGTTTGGATATTTTACAAAAATTTGGGAATCGTTAAAAATAATTAAGCAAAAAAGTTATTTGTTTTAGAAGGAAGCACAAAAGTGGAATTAGTGACCTATTATACATAAATCTATTAGATATAAAATTAAAAATATATGAATTTATTGGACGAGACTAAGCTTCCAACTTAATTTATTTAAAAAAAAAAATCGTAATTTATGTAAAATGTTGGACAAATAAAAAGAAAATCATCTATATTTTGACCTCCGTTTTAAAAATATAGAACAACGCGATAAATTAACGTAAAAGCTTGTCTGGATCAAACTTAAGAATGAAGAAAAAATAGATTAGCGCAAGACTAGATAAAAAATACAACGGAAAAAGAAGTCATTTAGGATAAAATTGAGACATTACCGTGTTTTAGATTCCATTACTTCAACTTTTCCTTTAAAATATATTTTTTAGCCTGGCAGGTTCAAATACTAATATGAGGGTGCGTGTGTAAACTCTCGAAAGGATTTTTTTTTTTGGTAACATAGCCTAAAATGTTTTTAAAATATCAATAAAGTTTAAAGAAATTATTTTTCTCTACGAAGCCCCGAGACTGGACCCAATCTTTCGGTGCGTGGGCTTCCGCGACAGTAGAACAGACCCGTGATAACGCCGAATTGAAAGGTTCAGCGACGGATTCCAATTTTCCAGCATTCTCCGACCGCCTGAAACTTCAATTCCCATCTCTCCAAGTTAATTCCCTCGCAGAATACTGTCCAAAAATGCAATCCGAAGATTCGAAATCCCCAGAATTCCCAAACACGTCGCGAAATTTGCACGCTCCGGCCAATTTCCTGCCGTCGACTTCTTCCTGTCCTGAAATTTCACCGCCCCCAACTCACCGCCCTGCTCCGGCCGCCGGCATCCCGTCCAACAACCGTTCTAGCCAATCCATAATCCTCTCCCCGGTTCCTCAACCCCAAAGAGTTTCCGTTGTCTCTCCCCCTTACCATTTCCAAGCCCCTTATAAAAGAATCCATTCTCCCGATGATATACGCCGCTTCCACGATTCCGATTCCGGAAGAAATTTCATCGGTTTCGTCGTCGCTCTCTCAGAATCCACACGAGGCCGGAAAATTTCCGATCCTTGTCACCAATCCGACACCGTTGGCTCCATCGTCTCCATCCTCGATACTCTGATTCAATGGATCGAAGATATACCTCCGGCGCAGCAGGCATCGCGCTACGGAAACCTTTCGTATCGGACGTGGCATGCCCGGTTGGTGGAAAACAGCGATTCTCTCATGCTTCGATTTCTTCCCGAGGATCTCCAGTCGGCCACTGTAGAAATTGTCCCCTATTTCGTTGATAGCTTTGGGAATCCAAGCCGTATCGACTATGGCACTGGGCACGAGACAAATTTCGCAGCCTGGTTGTATTGTTTGGCGAAGTTGGGGATAATTAAAGAAGAGGATTATCCAGCCATTGTCGTTAGGATTTTCGTCAAGTACCTTGAGTTAATGAGGAAACTGCAATTGGTTTACTGCTTGGAGCCCGCGGGTTCTCATGGGGTTTGGGGCCTTGATGACTACCATTTTCTGTCGTTCGTTTTTGGATCGTCGCAGTTGATAGACCATAAGTATCTGAAACCCAAATCCATTCACAGTCAGGATATCTTAGACAATTTTTCAAATGAGTATCTCTACTTCTCCTGCATTTCGTTTATAAAGAAGGTGAAGAAGGGTCCATTTTCGGAGCATTCACCATTGCTTGATGATATTAGCGGGGTGCCTACTTGGAACAAGGTCAATAGTGGGTTGCTCAAGATGTATAAGGTGGAGGTATTGGAGAAAGTTCCCATTATGCAGCATTTTCTCTTTGGATGGCTCATCAAATGGTGTGTATAATAGTCTTCGTTTCTTTTTCTATGTACTAGTTAAATGCCTGCGTTTATTGCAACTTTGTGCTCTCCATATGTTCCTCAGGATGCATCATATTAGTTTTGGGAAGTTTTTGTTTTGTTGGTCCTTTGTTTAGGCTATGAGTGGGAGTTTTTGGTTTACAATATATGAATCTTTTTGGCCTTCCCAGAGGCCGGGTTGTAAATGAATTCTATTTCCTCAGATCAATAATAAGCTTAATGATCTGGCTTGCAAGTTATTCATTGTAATTTCTTGCTCTTCAGATGTTTATGCTTATCAATAGTAAATATTCACTGCGTTGGCTTTGTAATTTGTATTCATGGGAATAATAATGGAAATAGGATTGAACTTGTTCTGTCTCCAACCTGCATGTCTTTGCTCATTAATTCATTCTTACATATGAAATTGAATTACTGGATTGGATTAATAATGTCGTCCCCTCTTGTTAATGGGGTAAATTGAGGGTAGGCTATGCAGGCTAAAGGTAAAGCTCCTCAGCGATTTAACTTCAATGAACAGCTTTTAGAAACCTAATGTAACTCTCTGGTCAACTGATATTGACAACTGTACATTTCATTGCCAATTCTAGATTTCTCTGTCATCTGCTGTAAAGATGGGATTACACGTTTCTAAAGACTTACTCTGGGAGCTCTTCTACTTTTCTTCTTTTGAATGAGTTCTGGTTAGTTTGGTTCCCTTAATTGAACTTCGTTTCTCATTAGTTAGAATAGAATGGTTACTACCTTGCAGATTCAAGTGCAAGGATCTAGCTATTTAACTGCAGCTGGCTTGTCTCATAGACATCTTGACAGTATCTCAAGACCTATAATTCTCGTTTTCCCATTTCATGTTACCCCATTTTCTATTATAGGAAACGGGTAGAGTATCAAATTGGGTCATCTTTACATTAGTAAGCATTTTGCTTGTACAAAAGTCTAATTTAAACAGTGTAGGTATAAAAGAAAACTGTTGATGATGATGAAATGACCTTTGGACTTTGGGTCGCCAAACAGCATTCATAACCAAGCTCCTCTTGTCTCTTTCCTTTTGACGTTGCATGTCCATATGACATCTCCATTAGGATTTAAGATACAGCATCTCAAAGTGCTTGTCATGATTGGTTGACGACACACTCATTTTACACGAGAAGATTCGTTTACTGAATTTACATTTCACTTTTTCTTCCATTGCAGGAACTAGATAGAAGAGTGCGGTTATTTGATGATACAGGAATCTTCTCTGTTGAGTGTAGTGATTTGCTTCTTATTATGAGCTTAAACATCTGGTTAAGAAGAATGCTCTTTTCCTCCCCTGCTTTGCTTCTTTAGTGGGCTTTGTTTCCAGAATAAGGCCCAATCAAGGAGAGGGAAGGGATCCATGGTTTCACGAGTCAGGAATCAATATATTTTATAGACGTCGTATAAAATGTCACGTCGCTGGGCTCAGGAAAATAATGGAATAAAAAGGACCTGCCTTGTCTGCTTCCTCCTTTCTTTCTTTCTGATTAAAGTAGAGAGAAGAGAACCAAACGGACGGTTTATAACACAGCTTCAACCAAAGAAAAAGGGGAAAAAACAGAGAGAACAATGGGGTGTGGGTGAGGCTGATGAATGGTGATAAGGCTGTGGGGAATGTGATAATAATAGAGGCAACTACGTCAACCAAAGGACTCAATGGGTGTGTCGTTCTTGGGTTTACTTAGTACCATAATTCAGTGTGATTAGGGAAATACACTTCTCTTTTAATGTGCATTTGGGTACCTGAAATTTTGCACAGTAAATTTCTCAGAAGTTTCTAATTTGAAACAATTCACTCTTTGTGCTTTTTGTCACAGCCTCCATTTCCACATAATTACTTTCTAGTTTCTACCCATTTTTTCTCCCAAGATTTATCTTCCCCTGCACCTGCTCATTAAATAACTAATGTGTCCATGAATTTCCTTCCGTTTATATCTTACCTTTTTGGTACATGACTTCATTTTTTCTTAAAAAAAAAGAAATCATTATTTCGACAGCAGGATTATGCGTTGTGGGAAGTGAAATGAGACCAATTTTGGATGCTAGTGTTGGTGCACAGTCGAGTTAATGGCTCTGTTTACTTGTTTTCCTTTTTCTCCAAGTTGGTTCAATGAAGTCAATGGGGTAACCCAGAAGATTTGAACTTTCGAATTACCAGCGTTGAAAAAGAAGACCTGTGCATTAATTTACACGTTTTACTGCTTTATTGGTTCCACCTTCTCCTTCTCCAATCCTTGTCACCGACACCTGTACGTGCCCTTAGTTGGAACTTGAAACTTGAGACTTCTTCCTCCGTTTTCTTCTCCCTCTCCCCTCTCTCTCACACACACGCGGTATTTACTGACTCAGTCACCTCAGTCTTGAGAAATCTCAGAAGAAGAAGGAAGTAAATTTATTTATTTTTTCTGATACCGATGCTATGCCAGTAAATTTCAAACATTTCGTATATTATTAATTGTTATTATTAGTATTGTGTTACTCATCTCTCTCTTACTTTCATCCTTCTTAACAGTTTTGAGTCGGATTGGGAGAAAGAGAGATAAAAGAAAAAGGAAAAACTAAAAATAACAGTTGTGGCATCTACTCTTGCGTCTTCCTCACAACTATGCAAACACACACTTATCCCGTTTGAGCATCTTTTTTTTTAACCTCATACGATTGCGTCTCTCTCTCTTACACTCATTGGGTTTTCACTTTTTTGAAAATTTTGCTTCTCTGATGCTTGCATTCAAGCTTTGGTTAGGTGGGTACATTGCTCTCCCTTCTGGGTCTTGCTTTCTTTTCCTTTTCTCTTCCTCGTCCCTTGTCTCTGCCGAGTAAACCGGCGAGTTCTTTTTTCCTCCTCTCTTTTCCCTTTTCTTTTTTGCCTCTTCCTTCCTTCTCTCACTTGATTTCAATACATGAAAAAGAAAAAGTAGTTTACAAAATTAACAACACCCACTTAGCTCCCCTTGGTGTAGCTTTTCTTGAGATTTCAATTGTGAGTTTCGTGTTCCTCTCTCCATTTTGTCTCTAATACTTTGGAGCTTCACATTTGCTGAGTGGTTTACTCCTCTATTTCTCTGTTTTTTCCTCAGGTCCTCTAATTTCCGTGGCTTTCAACCACTGAGAACTTTAATTTTTGATACTTCTTTCGTTGCCTGCGATGTTTTTGGCTTATTTTCTTTTTTACTTTTGAACTCATTGATCTGTATGCTTGTCCTTATTTTAACATAGTTCCTTTGGTTTATAGTGTAGATTTGATTTTAGGTCTGACAATTTATGCTTCCGGTAGTGAACGAATATTTTGTGTGCTTTTATTTTAATTTGGATCTCAAACGCTACCCTCTTCTCCATGGCGATTTCTTAAGTTTCTGATATGTTTGTTTGATGTTTTATGTGTCAAATTTGAGTGTGCAATTTGGTCTCTGGGTTACCCTAAATGTTGGACAGAAAAAAAAAAGCTTTCTTTTTTTATCTTTCTCACGAGCTAATGGCGCCTTCTGCCAGCAAAGAACTATTTAATTAACTTTTTCCATATCTCTGGTTTCTCAAGCAGACTAGAGATGGCGGAGGGAAGCGAGTTCAGGCATTGGGACGAGCTAATACCCGATGCTCTTGGTCTAATCTTCAGTAAACTTCCACTTCAAGCGATACTCATGGTTATACCCAGAGTCTGCAAATCATGGGCCAAAGCAGTACTCGGACCTTACTGCTGGCAAGAGATTGACATTGAAGAATGGAGCAGCCGATTCCAGCCCAATGATGTCGACCGGATGCTTCAAATGCTGATTAACCGAAGTGGCGGTTCGCTTCGCAAACTCTGCGTTACTGGTCTCCATAACACCAGCATAATCTCCTTCGTAGCTGATCAGTAAGAAACATTTCCCTCTTCCCTCAAAACTTATTATTTTTTTGGATGTGTTTGTGAAATTGGTTTTAGGGTACGCCCCTTTTGTTTAAATTTGATATGCACCGGGTTTGGACAAGATTTCTATGACTGCTCATTAAGGCTTTGGTTGGTGCTGCTGACTTTGGATTTGGAGTTAAATAGACTATTTTGTGATGTTGGTCTTTTGTTTTCTATTGGTTTTTCAAGTGCTGGTTCTCTTCAGACATTACGACTGCCAAGGAGCAATATAAGCGATACTCTAGTAGAACAAATTGCTGGAAAGCTTTCAGCAGTTACGTTTTTGGATCTAAGCTATTGTGATAAAATCAGCGCCACTGGTTTAGAGTCCATAGGAAAGAATTGTAAAGCCTTAGTCGGAATTTGTCGAAACTTGCACCCGCTGCACACAGCAGGTAGGCCCTTGCTGGACGATGAAGCTTATGCCATTGCAGCCACAATGCCAAAACTCAAGCACCTTGAAATGGCCTATCACCTCGTAAGCACTAAAAGTGTGATGACAATACTGTCGAGCTGCTCCGAGCTCGAGTTTCTCGATTTGAGAGGGTGTTGGGATGTAAGGCTGGAGGACAAGTTTCTTGCAGAGAAGTTCCCAAAACTAAGGGTGTTGGGGCCTCTCGTTAGAGACTACTACGAGAGAAACGAGTGGGACGAATGCTCAGACTACTCATACATATCAGACGACTTGGCATGGGACTTTTCTGGAGATTTCTACGACGATGCAGAGAGTTACGACGATCCGTGGGACGACGAAGGCAGGCTAGAGGGACTAGAGTTGAGATTTTACGAAGGAATAGATGAAGATGGTGGAGCTTTTGGGTGGCCTCCCTCCCCTTAACACTATGGAGTGATGCTGGTTTTTGGGTTTGTGAAATTGTTTGCTCTTTTTATTTTGCTCTTCCTACTTGGTATCAACTCGATGCTTTTGGAACTTGTGTGGATTTGTAAATTCTCTAATAGAAATTCAAGCGTGCCCCCCCTTTTTTTTTCTTCTTCTTTTTCCTTATTAGTTTAATGTGTAACTTTTGATGAATTCTAAGTTTGTGAGTCTGCCATGTCTGCCCCTCAAAGTTTTAGAGTAGAAAAAATATAAAATTTTTGATTGGTGGTTTGGTTTGTTTATGTCAACGTATTACACAAAACAGAGTGGAAAAAAGGAGGAGTTGAAAGTTGGGTGTTTATGGCAGAAGGATTGTCATTGTTCTGACCTCCCCAAAAGTAGCAAGCCTTCCATGGTTGGGTGAGGGACTCATAAATGTTTGTTTGTTTTTTCCTTTCTTTTTAATATGGTTTCAATTTGATTTCAATGAAACATGTTCATTTTTGTTTAGTCGCAATACTTTGAAAACATAGCGAGAAATGTTGTTTGTTGATTTGAAGGAAGGTTAAGTTTTTGAAAATATACGCTTAAAAAATATATATGTACTAAATACAGATAATGTCTTAAAAGTTTAGTCGGTTAAATTATAATAAGAAAAAAGGGAATGTGTGTGTTGGTGGTGGAGGGTCACGTGATGGCACGTGCGTACGGATCTTGGGATCTTGTAATACCGGGTACCGGCAGCGGCAGGCAAGGCAACCAGGCCAACTTCTCTCGGAAGTAGAGTTTGTTTGCACGTGTTGAAGTTGAGATTCGCGTGTTCCCTCGGATCTCCATTTTTAGCATTTTATGTCTAATTTTATTTCATTTATCTTCGAGATTCTCAATTTTATGTCGTAACAAATTATTGTTATGATTATGAATGAAATTCTTGAATAATCCACATTTTGTGGAACTAATTGGAAAGACCAAGTGAGCTAATTGGAATCGTGGGTTAGGCTTGTAGCACATATAGTACGAGTATGCTTAATAGATTTGGTACTTTTTTTCCATAGATTCCAGATTATATGGGTATAGATAAAATTTTGATAGAGAAGCCTTCGCATTATCAACTATTTTTTTCATTTTTTATTTGACTATATTTATTATTTCTTATATTATCTTTAGTCTAACCAAAGTAAGATATTTCTAGTAGAAGTTTTTTAAGAAATATTTTTTTGAAGAGTTTTAATTGTGAAAAAAACAATAATAAAGGGAGAAATGGGAGGTCTCCCAAACTTAAAAACTATTAATGGTTATACTAATGGCTTAGTTTTTAAACAAAATTTGGAAAGGGGAAAGGGTTTAATGGTAAAGGGAAAAATAAAAGTAAACGTTGTGGTAGTTTCTAAAAAAGGATTTGCATTTAATCGAAGGATTTTTCTACTTTTTCACTATTTCTAAAAAAAATATTGTGTAATGTTTTTGTTTTGACGGCGTCAGAACTGGGCACAATAAAAAACTGGGCCTGTAAAAGGGCCCAATGGAAGTTGGCCAAGACTGACCCAATATCGTACATAGCCCATGAGAGGCCCACCCAATCTAGGATGGCCCAAACACCTGAACTACGTACGTACAGTTTCTCATGAAAAAGAGCCAACTTTAGGAAAGAAGGAAAAAAAAGGAAAAAATATAGGGAAAAAAACCCGTGCGTGCCAGCTACTTTGGTACATGTCAGGCTGTCAAAAACGAAGATTTCTAAAAAGAAAATTATAAAAAAAGAAAAAAAAAAAAGCTGTCAAACAGAAGACGCACAGTTTTGAACATCTTCTGTGCACCATCCATCCATCTTGATCCAACGGCCTAGATTTGATCTGTTCTTCGTCCCCAACGCAATTATCGCTCCACTACCTCTCTCTAGCAGAAGAAAAAAAAGAGAGAAAAACCCAAACCCCGAATTCGGTTTCCTCTCCCTCTCTCTATTTTGACTCCGCCATCTCCAGGCCGCTTCAGATCTAATCGTGTTCCTCCTCTTTCTCTCTGCAATGGCGGTCACCTCTTCCCCTCGCGAGGAGTACGTTTACATGGCCAAGCTTGCCGAGCAGGCCGAGCGCTACGAGGAGATGGTCGAGTTCATGGAGAAGGTCTCGGCCGCCATCGACAACGAGGAGCTCACCGTCGAGGAGCGCAACCTCCTCTCTGTTGCCTACAAGAATGTTATTGGAGCCCGTAGAGCCTCCTGGCGGATCATTTCCTCCATCGAGCAGAAGGAGGAGAGCCGAGGGAACGACGATCATGTCTCCATCATCCGTCAATACAGATCCAAGATCGAGAACGAGCTCTCCAATATCTGTGACGGTATCCTCAAGCTTCTTGACTCTCGCCTCATTTCCTCCGCTGCTTCCGGAGATTCCAAGGTCTTTTATCTCAAGATGAAGGGAGATTATCATAGATACCTCGCTGAATTCAAGACCGGAGCCGAGCGGAAGGAGGCTGCCGAAAGCACCCTCACCGCTTATAAATCTGCTCAGGTTTGATTCCCTCTTTACCTATCAAAATCATTCGGTTCGTTAGGGCTTTTGGAGGTATCTCATAATCGTACTCATTCTCATTCTTTCTCACTCTTATTCCAATGATGTGGATAATGCCTTTAGGTCTTCCAGTATTGTCTCACAATATATTCCTTGGAATGGACACATTTTTGATCAACTCATAATCTACTGTCTAATTGGCTAAATCATATTTCCTGTTTATGTCCATCCGTGTGTTCTCTTTCAGTTGGAAAACCGTTGGTTTGTGGATCCTTACGTGTTCAAATTGCCTGCGTCAATGTAAAAAATTCTCTGTGCTTGTCTTGTAACCATTTTTGAAAAAAGCGTCTGTTTTTGGAAGGAAAACGAATCCGTGAAATTATAGCTGTACGGGGTCTTCTCTTGAGCGACAATCTTTGATGACTTATCTTACTAGAACAATTAACAGACGACTTATTGGAATACAATTCTTTAAAAGAGTTCTGGAAAAATATAACTTGAAAACAGTCTATACAGTTTTTGTAGGGATGGCTTCCTTTTGGTTGCGAACATGGTTGACTTTCAATATACAGACAACTTTTTGGAATAGGAATACAATTCTTAAACGCCTTTTTTTCTTCTTTGTAAATAAAGAAAGATTAGTGTTCTAATAAGCTATATCTTTTGCGTTTGCAGGACATTGCAAATGCTGAACTTGCTCCTACTCATCCCATACGACTTGGGCTGGCTTTGAACTTCTCAGTGTTCTATTATGAGATTCTGAATTCCCCTGATCGGGCTTGCAGCCTCGCTAAACAGGTTACTTCAATATACAGAACTTCATTTTCTTTGACTTACCCTGTTTGAATGACCAATTATTATTATTTTTTTCTTTTTTGAGAAACTGAACTGACCAATGACCACCTACTTAAAAAACAACGTAACCAACATAAATCAACCACCCAAAAAAAAAACTTAGTAAGATCAAAATGAATGGACCATATAATCACCAACCAGACCGACCAAAATTGAAATTTCTTGGATTGCAAGTATTATGAAACCGAACCAATTTGGTTTGATCAATTTGCTCAGCTTTCAGAACCTTTTCTGATTTCAGCTTGCACTCCTACCTAGAACCTGTTAATTTATTTTTAACAGGCTGGAATGTAACTATTTTCTAAGATAGCGTTCCAGATCACTTATCATTGCACTTCTGCATTGATCAGGCCTTTGATGAAGCAATTGCTGAGTTGGATACATTGGGCGAGGAATCATACAAGGATAGCACTTTGATCATGCAACTTCTTCGTGACAACCTCACCCTATGGACTTCGGACATGCAGGTAATGAGCTGGTTCTATCTTAAGTTCTACATCTTTCTTCATAGGACACAGCCACGAATTTTGATAGGAGGGGCAAAATTTTACTTTAAAACTTCATGTATTTATAGACAGTCTTTCAATTCTGAAAATTTGGAGGGGATCTTTAACTTATAATACAATTTTTTTTTAATCTAAGATGGAACTAGGGGCAACCTTATTTCTTCGTTCCGTCTCTGATTTCTTCATCGACTTGACTATATGCTCCTGTTTTGGCATTGGGTGTCTGCTACTGATGTATATTTTTTCTGGGTTTCCTTCTTTTTGACCAGGATGATGGTGCAGATGAGATTAAAGAAGCCGCTCCCAAACGTGATGAGGAATAGTAAGCATATTGATTGCACGTGCAAGGATTCAACTTCTCCTCTACATGTTTTATTCTGGAGAAGTGCTTGTTTGGAATTTGGCTTTTTCTATTGTTATCTAGGTATTTCTCAGCCTTATCATCACCACACTCTGGAAAACGCACTCGTTTGTCTTTCTTTCTTTCTTTCTTTCTTCTTTTTCTTTGACCAATCAATCCTCTGTCTCTGAATTGGGTATTTTCCTCGAATATAAAGTTTGATATATTCCTAAGCATCATGTAATTCAATTTAGCTCCATCTCTTACACGGATACATATCATCCCTTATCAAGTAATTATATGTACCGTCTGATTTGAATCCTATCTGTGGTTGTGGCTATTTGAAAAAAACACAGAACAATTTGTTATCCATATACGAGGATGTGGTTCGAGGTAATCGATTTTCATATGTCACGTATTTGGTGGTCCTATGCCCCTAATTTTGTAAGCTTTATGTTGACTGGTGAGAACCAAAAATCCAGTTTGAAAGAATGGCTAGCATCCATCTGTCCTATGGTATTGGGTTTCTGCAGGCTTGCTTTTGGATTTGTTGGTATCATCTGTCAGGTATGTATGTAGTTATAATAAGCATATTAGAAGGAAGCATTTTATTCCCAATCTAAGTTTTAATTCCTTGGGAGGTGTTATAAAATTATCATCTCAGCTACTTATTTTCACTCATTTTTCTTCGATTGTTATTATGAAAAATTTTAATCTTTTTTTTTTCCTTCTAAATACCGACCAAATTATGCACCAGCTTCCAAAAGTTCAGGGTAAATTTGGCTTCTTGTTAAAGGTTTCGAAGTTGGGATTAAAATGGGGTTAGATGATAAATTACAGAGTAGATAAATCTAGATTTTTAAACATCCATCTGATCTCTGACCCTCTTTTGCGAATTCGTAACCAAAATTAAAAGTTCATTAAAAATATATATTTACTTTAGCATCACCGACTTTAAATTTTAAAAATAAAAAGAATTATGAACTTTAAAATCATTTCTTCAAGAGAGATTTGAATTGAAAATATCATTGGCATTTGTTGTGTTGTTTTTGGAAAAACTTTTTTGGGCAATTGAAATATTGAAAAGGTTCGACAAGAATAAATCTGTAATACAAATATAGATTAATTCAGCCATTTATATTTCCAAACATCATAATTTAACAGTAAGAAAAAGAAAAAGAAGTTAAACTAAATGCCCTCTCCCTCCTAAGCTATCCTATCCATCAGTCTCACCGTAGAGTCAAAGAAAGCGTAATAAATCCAAGACATTAGCTTTGAAAATGAAGTTCAAATATTTATATTCTTTTTCAAATTCAAGACAAAAAGGAACATTAATGATTAGAATCCCTCCTTTTTAAGTACGCGAAAACGGCCATTTAGAGGCCATTCCTATTTCTGTTGCAGCAAAAACCATCTTTTTATGAACAAAAATCTCTCTTTATCATCTTCTTCTTTTGCTAATTTTGATAAAGCTGAGCCAACTAAAAGGTTTGTTTCCTCTTCTTCCTCCTGTTTTCCCCTCTCCTTTGCATGCCATTAAAGCATAATCTTGGGAACGGGTAAAACAAAATTCACTCTTGACCTCAATCTAACGTCTCTATAGCCTCCCCTAACCACCTTATTCTATGCTGTGCTCCTTCAAACCAAGTGAAGTGGACCTGATCGTCATCGTTACGAGCCGACTCCATTAGTTATAAGACCCGCTTTGTTTAAAGCAAAGTAAACAGTCTAGTCTGCCATGGAGATCTCTGGTTGCTCCACCTTAATTTGAAGCATAGACTAGGAGGAAAACCATACTAGTTCCTCACTATTCCAACCATTGACGTTAGTACCATCGACATTAGTTACCATATCAATCATACATGACCACCTACTTATATTTAATATCCTACGAGTTTTTTTTTATAATCAAACGTACTAACATTAAATTGTTGTTGTGAGATTAATCGAGAAGCATGTAAGTTAGTGCGAACAAATACAATCGAGTCCGATTAGGTACTGACCAGGCCAGGCCGTGGAATTAAAAATAAAAGGACTTTTTGGATGAAAATAACAATAATACCACGGAGAGTTGACAGGTTCAAATCCAAACAAGGGAAAAAAAAGTTTATGAACTGTAAAACACACAAAAGGTTTACAACTACCAAATCAAGATTATACAAATGAGTACTTCCCAATTTTGGTGCCTATGTTTAGGACTCAATAATAAATGACGAAAGAGAGAGGTCTGCAATTGTAGAACATTGTTTGAGACTATGCTTATGTAAATCACATTTTATAAATCAGGCCGAACCGAATCAAATTCCAACAAAATTTTTTACTATTCAAATCATACATTAGAAGAAGCTAATTTCCCTTCAAAAACTTAATGGAACAAATAGATGTTGTGAGGCAGATGAAGAAAACTTGGGCTCAAAAAGTGTTTCTTACAAGTAATATAACTAAAGAAACAGAAAGAAACTCTGAAATGTAATCTATCACATTTGAATGCTGTAACCCAACCCCCAACCAAACAGAAAATGACCCCAAAAAAAACAAAAAAAAAAAAAAAATCCAACAGCAACTAATTAAGATCGTCTTATAGGAGATTTACAGAACAAACTCCAGTTTCTAAATCAGTAGTGGAAATTTTGATTTCCCTTTTCCACACACTGATGATCCAATTACCCTTCCATCTCAACATGTATACAAAATCTAAAAGTTCAAAAAGAAGGAAAAAAGTTGAGCTGTGGAACTACAAAGATTAACGAATATGAGAATTCAACTTACCAAGATGAGAAATCACAGAGCTCTCCATCGAGGGCTCGGCACCGGCACAGTGGGAGAGAGCGGGAACTGTGGGTACCCAAATGAACCCGCCGACGGCGAAAATAGCATGCTCGGCGAGAGCAACGGGTACGCCGATCTCGGCGAATTCATACATCCGAACGGAAGAGGCGACGGCGGCATGGGCATCGGCGGCTGTGATTCTGAAGCCATTGCTGCCGATGAAGGTGGAGGAGGAGGAGGAGGAATGGTTCCTTGCGGCGGCGGGGGAAGCTGTTGCTGTGAGGGCAAATTGTTCCAGCGAGGCGAGACCAGAGGGGCGAGGGGCGAGAATCCCGAGAATTGCTTCTGATTGGATTCGACGGTGGATAATGAGTTGTGGAGATATCTCATATACGCCGAAACGGGAGATTCCGCCGGCGCGTGGACCGTCGGTAGAGGAGGCAGAGGCGAGAGCGGCGCTGCGGGCCGTCCGAAATTGGTGGCGGATGAAATTGAATTTCTAGGGTTCAGACCAGGCGGCGGTTGTTGCGGCTGCGGAATGGGGACGGCGCTATTAAGCAGCGGAGGGGGACGATTACTGACGCTCGCAAGCGGAGGCGGTCGGATTCGCTGCAGGCGAGAGCTCTGTGGCTTCGGAGGATGAATCGGCGGCGGATTCGTGAACCGCTCGTGCGCCGGCGACCCGGTCAGCTTCTGAACCACATCGCGGAAATCGTTCTTGTTGATGTTATAAACCGGCGGCTGATGGTGCTGCGGCGGCTGCGTCTGAGCCTGCACCACCGATTCCGGCGGCGGAGGCGGCGGCGGCAGACTCTGATTCTGATTAAAATTAGGATTCGAGTGGACAGAAGAATCAAACCCCGGCTTCTTAACGAAACTAGGCTTCGAGATTTTGTGCGAAAGCTTGTTGAGGTGCTTCAAATATTGGTCTCTCCCTGTACCGCCGCCATTGTTACCGGCGGAGGAATCTCCAGTCAGTGAAGATTGGTAGTTCTTCTCCATATTTCATATAAAAAAAGTAAAAAAAACAGATACCCAGAACCCCAATTCTTGGTCTAAAAACAACTATAGATCCAATCTAATCTCTGCAAATCGGAGGATCGAAGGATCTTGGTGTTCTTGTTCAGTCGGCTGAAGGGGACCCAGAAACCAAAATTTGAAGAATAAGATAAAAAATTTTCAGGTAAAAGATATACTTCAGGCTCCAGAGATCGCCCACCTGTACAAAAACTCCATGAGAGAGAACGAACAAGAGAGAGAAACTAGAGAGAGAGAGAGGTGGAGGGTCTTATCTCATCTCATTGCCTTTGCCCACATTCCAATAATTCTTATAAAATCATGTCTAATTTTTTTCAAATTATAATTCATTTTTGCCATTTAAAAAATTAAAAAGGAAAAAAACGACATTTTGAAATTATTTTGTTTAGTTTCATTTTTTGTCTTCATCCCGAGACATGGAGGCCATGGGCTAAGCTTTGGAATTGAGTTAAATTTTAAAATAAAAAATAAGGAATCCGTCTCATTAGATAAGCATGAAGGAATATGTACGTGTCCCATTTTTTTTTATAATTTATTATTATTATAATATTTACGTTTATTCGTTGCTTAAATTAATAATATTTTATGGATTTCGAAGACATCATTGCACCACATCAAGACAAGTACTCAAACAAAATTTACATTTTTAAAGAAAGATTTTTTTTTTCTACTTTTTAAGTATTATGTTCTTATTGGGCTACGTACTGGCTACACATATGATATTGCTCATTAGTCAGAAAAATTACACAAAATATTGATTAATTATTCAATAAAATATGTATCAATTATATTCCTTAATTTAATTTTATGAGGTCGGTTGTGTTATGAGAGGAAAAATGAACGGACAAGTGTCAAACACTCAAGAAGCATGTTGATCTGGTAATGTCAGCTTTGATCGAACAAGCACGAGTCAGGTCGGTCACACCCTGTCGTTATCGCCATCAATATGTGTCAATGGTAGAATTGACTGGGCGTAGTCGATACCGTTGCTAACGTCGAAATTAGTAGAGAGAATCTCAATCTTTCTTATCAAACCAAAAGTGTTCAAACTCTATTTTTGGTCATCCATCTATCTAGCATAAGTGATGAGTCTTATTGTTTGGACAAATAAATATCAACCAATATATTGAATTATGTATTATATTTAATTTAACATGGTAATAAAATGCATAGGTGTATATATAGAATAATGAGTACAAATATGTCTATATACAGAGAATTGAAGAACATATATAAAGAAAAAAATATGGGAAGAAAATAATTGGAGAAAGTGTGGGATGAAATTTTGTTAGAGAATAATAATTGAAAATATATATAAAAAAAGAGAATTGAATTAAAAATTAAAAAGACAGATAATTGGAGAATGTGTGAACAAAAAGAATTATTGGAAAAGCTCAAAATAATTAGTAATTGTATGCATGATAAGACTGAGATTCGGAAAGAATAAAACCAACTATTTAAATAATAAATAAATAAATAAATAAATATATATAAATAGGCTATTTTCAAAATATGTAATATTTGATTTTATACAATATATTAGGATGATTTATAAATATGAGAAATCAGGGGGCAAAAGTGTAAATTAATAAAATAAGAGTGAGTGGCTGGGTCAGCGAGTACTGTTGCTGGTCAAACCAACTGTAAGGATTGAAGGAAGGACGTTTTTTTGTCACCAAATTTCTTTCGCCTCAAAAATCATTGCGAATCTTTTCGACTCACTTTTTATTTCCCTTTTTATTAAATATATTTTAAAACTAAATTTATACAATAGATCTGTACCACCAGTTGGTGGTAAGCCTAACACTATCACACCAAGAATTCAAAGTAGTAAAAGTAAAGTTGGGTAGAATGTTTCTCGTGTCTCTCGTTCTCTTTCTCTTATTTATAGAAGGAGTCTCTTCGAGTTGGTTTAGATGGACTTACTCGATTGAGTTTAGTTGGTTTGGTTTGGGTTGATTTTGTCGGGTGGTCTGACCTAATTGGCTAAATTTAGACGGTTCGACTCGTATCACTTCTTTAGTCTCACTTCAAGTAAACCTAGTACGGTAATTTTACTCGTAACGACGTTTGTTAAGTTTATGAACTTTAAACAGTGGTAAATAAATTTCTAAAGTTTAATTTTGCCTTTTTAACATGTTCACATATTTTTAAAGTGTTTAGTAGGTCTTTATAATTTTGTAAATATATTCAAACATTATGGATTTTTTTTAGTACAACAACTTGTAGGGATTGAGATTCGATGATGTATGTTTTGGCTAGTTGAATTATACTCAAATTGCTAAGAAGGAATATAGAATTGAGATATATTTTTTTTTTAAAAAAAAAGTAAACATAGACTTGCTTTTGCAAAGGAAATAACGTGTTAAGAGAATTCAAATAGAAGATCTAAACCTATCCGAAAGAAAGACCCAATTTTTAAAAATTTATGGATGACCAAGAGTTTCTTTACCGTTAAAAGTCAGGTAGGGACCTAAACTATGCTATTACACCAATACAAAGTACTTACACCATAGTCTATTGTTCGTTCTTCTTTTCCATACAAACAAATTATTACAATATTGATATGTTTTAAATTATAATTTTTTTAGTTCACATTCATGGTAATAATTATGTGCACATCTCAATTTGTTTCTTCAATACAATTCTACCTAATAATAAATTGCATTGGTCTTAAAGATACTATAATTAATTAACAATGGTTAATTTACAATTCATAAATCATTTTCATGGGTGACATCTTAATTTAGGCAGTTCCATGACCAATTTTTTTTCCCTCCATGGGTCCATGGGTGGAGAATGTAAGGTGGCTCTGACAAATTTATTTGAATTTTATGGAATTATTTACAAAGTCAAGAATCAAAATATGGAAATTCAATTTGAACATGCTGTAGATAATGAGCCATTTCATGTCTTGATTATTGACTCTCTTGGAAAACTTCAAATCAATTAATATGAGGTTTCGGAAAATGGATTCTTTAATAAATTTCGAATACCTATTTTAGTCCATGAATCTTTGATCAGAGTATAATTATATAATCTGATATTCATTTTAATTAATATGTGTGACTGTAGTTAATACATGCCTATGTTAATATGTTCATAGTCACTTTATCCATGTGCTTAAAAAATGAAAAATAACAATGAAGGCCATAATGGTTTTACAATAACCGTAAAAAGAGACTCAAATAAATTTAAACTAAATAATTATAAGTGTTACAGCTAGTCGAACACTCACACGTGTTAGAAAAATCATAAATGGTACTGTCGCCATAAGCTAAATACATAGTTTTTTTTTTTTTGTTTTTTACAAAGCTAAATACATAGTTATAATTTACTTGTTTGATAATTATAAGTTTGATATTTGAACTCTTAAATTCTTATTGTTATTTTTTTAAATTTTTTTAGTATAAGCAGAGATGGTGATTCAAAACTTACGATTTTTTTTTATCGGAGATAGATGTCATAACTAGTTGAGTCATACATTAGTCAAATTATTAAATTGTATCTCCTAAAGTATAAGGATCAAACAAACATAATTTATATTTTCAAAAACTTATATTTGAATCTTCAACGTATTTATGACCACTGGAAAATGAGTTTGAAATAGCAATAAGTCGTTAATATTAGAATTAAAAATTATTCTAAACTTGTCGAGGTAAACCATAGTAGAAAAAAAAATGTTAAAAATAACCTTTCAACTTTAATTAGACACAAAATTAAAAATAACTATCTGAAAATGGAATGATTTGTTTTACAAAATACAAATTTATTATATATTTTTTAAAGGATCCAAAACTTTTAAAAAAACCAAAAGAAATTTTTGTTTTTTTGAGTTCAATAAAAAAAAATGGTTCAGTCTAAACTTGTAATCCAAAATTCATCGTCCCGAATACATCAAGAGATTCAGAAGATAATTGGGGCAAGTAAAGCCAAAGCAAGCGCAGCCATCCACTTCCTTCAACGCCGAACAAAAATCTTCCTCCGCCGCCCACCGATGGGGCTTCACTGCTTCCAAACTCTCAAGCTCGCCGCCTTTCCAACGCCTTCCACTTCCCGTCTAATTTTCAGGCCGCCGTCTCTCAATTCTCTGAATCCCCATTTTTGCCGTAACAAGAGACGACCTCCAATTCCACTGCTCCTTCGAGCTCTCTCATTGCCGGCGCTCCAAGCCGACCCTCCCACTACAATCGCCGGAGAAGAAAAGGGTAATTCATCTTTCTCTTCCATGTTCATCATCGTTTGACATTTCGGGAGTTTGGCGTCGTTAATGTTGTTCTTGAATTGGGAATTAGTCGCCAAGCCCCAATGGAGAGCTTCCATCGACTTCAAGTGGATTAGGGACAACAGGGATTTGGTAGCTGCAAATATACTCAATCGGAAGTCTGGTGTTGATTTGGAACTTGTGCTCCAGCTGTATGACAAAATGTTGAATCTCCAGAAGGTTATATTTGGATTTTGTTTTCACTTTTTCTTTTCTGGGTGTTGATTCAGTTTGTCATTCTTGCACCATTGGAGCTGGATTATTAGGCCTGTTGATGATACTTTCATCAAAATTTTAGTCCCCCAAATATACACCAGGACATACCATCAAACTGTCAAACTATGTATGTAATTTTGAAACCAATGCTTAGCTAACTGTTACTCACAGATACCAGGAAGTCGAGCGGCTTCGTGCAGAAAGGAATGCGGTTGCAAACAAGATGAAAGGGAAGCTGGAGCCATCTGAGCGGCAAAAACTCATAGAGGAAGGTATATGGATTTCTTCTGTCTGAATTTTTCATTAGCTTTATTCTCAATTTCATTGTTGTCAAACTCGCTCTGGTATTTCTCTTTTCAGGAAAGAATCTGAAGGAAGGACTAGTCTCTTTGGAAGAAAACCTTCTTAAACTTACAGATCAGCTTCAGCAAGAAGCACAATGTATACCAAACATGACCCACCCGGATGTTCCTATAGGAGGGGAGGAATGCTCGACGATAAGAAAGACGGTATTTCTACTTTCCAACTCTATATTATATTTCTTTACCTTAATCCTTGTGAATGGTACGTTTTACATTCTGCATTCTCTTTCGTAGGTCGGTACCCCAAGGGAGTTCAGCTTTCCTGTTAAAGATCATCTTGAACTTGGGAAGCGGTTAAACCTTTTTGATTTCGATGCTGCTGCTGAGGTACAATCCTTGTTCAGTTTAAGGTACTTAAGAGGAGCTACTAGTTCACCTTGTTATACGTATATCTGGAACGTTTTATGAAGAGAACTCTTGTTTCGACTTTAGATCCTCACATAACATTCACTCTGTCTTATTTTAGGTCAGTGCTTATCATTCTATGGTGTAAAATTGGAGGACTATATCTCCAAAAGATAAATTACATGTCCTTGCTTACTTTGTTATGTTCATGACTCATCAGTGTTGGTTTAGTTGTTCATTATCTCCATGTATGGCCTTAGAGTTATAACTGTCAAGTTTTGATGCTAACGGGACCGTAGATAAGAGATATTCAGTCCATCATCCATAACTAGGCCTATTCCTATTCAAACGTTGATTAGTTTCCTTACATTTTATGGAAGTGGGAATGATAGGAATGACCTTAAGGGTAATTAGGGATATTATTAGGGTATTGAGGGTATCTTAGTAATTAGATAGGGAAATTATTAGAGATAGTATTATAAATAGAGTGAGGGTGTAAGAAGGAAGGTATCCAATTAGTGAGTTTGGTTTTGACTTGAGTATGAATACTCAAGAGAGGGGAGGGCCCAAGTACCTCGAATTACTTGGTAGTTATTGTAGTTCTTATGTCTAATGTTAAATTTTTCTGGTTTATACAGGTAAGTGGATCTAAGTTCTACTACCTGAAGAATGCAGCGGTTACATTGGAACTGGGTCTTATCAACTGGACACTCTCGGAAGTAATGAAAAGGGGATTTACTCCTTTGATAACCCCGGAAATTGTGAGGTCCTCAGTTGTTGAGAAGTGTGGGTTCCAACCTCGTGGCGAAAATACTCAGGTAGAACCTTTTTTCGCACATCTTCTCTATCCACAGATAAGTAAAAGCAACATTATTTGAGGTCTCTGACCGATAGCTTCATCGTTTCGAGATAATCCCCCAGTAAACCTTGTATATATTTAGTAATTCAATTGACTCCTACTGAGATCTAGCTCGTTTTCAATATACTCCAAGGCCTCAAACTCAGATATCGAGTAGAGTACAAGCTTGACCATTCCAGATGATAATTTCATCCATTAATTGTATATGCTTTCGTTTTGCTAAACGTTGTAAGAAACTCTTTCCGTGGCTAATTATAACATTTCTTATACATATTGATGTGTTTTAACTTTTAAGGTGCCATTTTATAATATAGAATGAGAGACTTCTTTCCATAGTCAGCATCTAAGAGGATTTTAATTACAATTTTTTCACACTCTGCTCACTGCTTGGTAGGTTTATTCCATTGAGGGAAGTGACCAATGCCTCATCGGTACTGCAGAAATTCCCGTAGGAGGGATTCACATGGATTCTATCCTTTCCGAGTCTTCATTACCTTTGAAGTATGTGGCTTATTCTCATTGCTTTCGTACCGAGGCAGGTGCTGCTGGAGCTGCAACAAGGTACAGACCAACATCTCTAAGCCCGTGGTTCCACATCGTTTGAAAACTCTATCATCCTATAAATGAACAAGCCCTGAGTCTGCGTCTCACTTCTTTTATTTCACTCATATCATTACTGCTAAGTCTTCTTTGCTATGTAGTATTTGATATATTAATCTAATGCCGAGCAGGGGCCTTTATCGAGTGCACCAGTTCAGCAAGTTAGAGATGTTTATATTTTGCCGACCTGAAGAGAGCGAGTCTTACCACGAAGAACTCATTAGGATTGAAGAGCACCTATTCTCATCACTGGGATTGCATTTCAAGTAAGAACCTGCTTTTATTTGGGAATTAATGATCTTCGTTGCCACTGCATTGTTCTGTTTTTGGTTGCCCCATTTTACATCATCTCTGTTATCCTCACAGGACCTTGGATATGGCTTCTGAAGATTTAGGTGCTCCTGCTTATCGGAAATTTGATGTGGAGGCATGGATGCCGGGTTTAGGACGATACGGCGAGGTTCTCAACTCTCTCCTCTCTCTCCTCCTTAGTGGGGATATGGTTAGAGCTAAATTGTTTTGAGAGATTTGAAATCTTATTTACGAACCATACCCTGTTGTCCTCAACAGATATCAAGTGCATCGAATTGTACAGACTATCAAAGCCGCAGATTAGGAATCCGATATCGTCCACATGAACCGGTGCCGACAACTTCAAAGAAGGGCAAAAGCAATCTGGCACCTACCCAGTTCGTTCACACGTTGAATGCAACAGCATGTGCTATTCCACGGATGATCATTTGCTTGCTCGAGAATTATCAGCAAGAAGATGGCTCTGTTATTATCCCTGAGCCCTTGAGACCTTTCATGGGGGGCTTAGAGCTAATTGCTCCCACATCTGCATAGGGTACACTGAGGCAATCCCGACTGTTTTTCATTCCTTAAATTTCAGTTTTTGTAGTCCATACGACCTATTTGGATGGTGAAAGAGTGAGGAATTCAAAGAAATTGCTGCAAAAGCCACAGATCATCAAATAAAGCTTTCTCATGTTCTTAGGTTTTGTGGTATGACAAAACTGAGATCTGTTTGGCTTTAAATGCTGTCTCTGTTACTGTTGAGTAACCAGTACAATTCCCTGGCATCGGCTATAAATGCTTGTACCCCTTGATACCCATTGATACCTGCTCACAGCTGAGACTTTTGACTCGTAAACAGAAATTGGTTTGAAAGGAAAGATAGTGTGAACAGAATTTGAACGAAAAATTTCAGTGGATTTCAACAAATTGTACATTTCGAAGTGTGTAAACTATGGCCAATGCCTACAGACCAACTTCCAATACAATTCTCCAAGTGGTAAAGCCTGATGTATAAAATTGGTTTCAAAATGCAGAGTAGCTTTCTTCAAGGCTATCATCTTTTCAAAACTCACTATAACTTGAGTTTGCTCAAATCAACTTTCTTAACTGGGTAGGTGTAAGCCTCGTAATTTATTTGCTGTCCCAAGCTACTTATTTTTGTAAGAGTAGTTATTAGATCAACCTGGAGGAATAGGTCAAATGAGAATATACTTATTGGTGGATTAAAATATCTAAAAGTATGAAAAGACTGAGAGCAAAAGCAGTTAATATGATATTCTATTCCTATTCTTGCCCGCCAAAAAGGGGTAGTTCGTCCATTTTAGAAGAGAAATAAATAATCACGTACTCACCTCATAATCAGTCTGAGATACTGTTTCACGGCTACGTTGATACTTTTGAACCCATGGGAAAACATCAGGATCTGAGGCTAGAAATTCCTCCGTTGCTGCCTGATCAGGACCCAGAAATGCAGACAAAACAGCTAGCTGGACAAACAAGGTTTTAGGCTTCAATCACTAATAATATTTGCATCTTAAGATCATTTCAAGGGTCCTGCATCTTTGTTCCTCATTACATGTTTAGTCTTTTGTTTTAATAGTTCGTTCATATTAACTTAAAAGCACATTATGAAAAATAAAATCTTAGTTCATCCTCCAGGTATAACCTAACATGAACCTCAAAAAGTATTAGTTAAGTCAAAAAGGAAAACAAAGAAACACAATGAAATCACACTTCCACAGCTATATAAACAAATGTGATTTGATCATGCGGTCTTGTCAGGAAATAAATACATCTTATTGCTTTTAGAAACCAGTTATATAAAATAACTCCTCTTGTTCAACAAGATTGTGCTTCTTTTATTTTTGATAACCATGGCCATGGGTGTTAGCTTCATTGTTGACATAAAAAATTTTCCAATCCCACATCATGTCATGATCATGAAAACCATAAGATGTTAATATTGTAGATAGGTGATCGCAACCAAGAGGCCAAGACTTCAATTGTCACCTCAAAAGCATTTGAGTTAAGAGCTTGTTCTCCTCTGATCATCAAGATATCAATGTGAATTAACACGACACTAAACATGCTCTATTAGAATCTATGATAAGGTATACAATACAGCTACAAATATTGAATTGACATAGAACGGATTAATTAAGTTCTTTGATATATATAATCCACAGGAAATCTATGGACAGGTTGATACTTTTAAGGCAGCAAAACATTTCAAATGCAGCTTGAAATTAAGAAACGTACCTGTCGGGGACCAAACCCAATAGCAGAGAACTTCTCTTTCATTTCCTGGACGCTAGCTTTCCCCCAGATGGGAACCCTTCCCTCAGGATCAGGTGCTTCGGCATCTGATCTTCCAAATTGCCTGTCAAACAAGCCCCACTGTGGGCACAAGGAGACACCGTTGTTTGTGTTATACCCCAAATAATAAAAATTTGGCAAATGCACGTATTCTTTTTTTGACATATAATTAGTTGACCACTACTCTAGCATTTATAGGCTGGCTTATGCACAGACTACAATTCTCAGAACAGTGTCTTTTCTCTATCCATTTGGACAGGCTAAGAAATGGCCAACCAATTAGAATGAGAAAAGTGGAGGATCCTGAAATTGTCTCAACCAAATTACAGATTGAAAAATTTTGCAAAAATTACTTCAACAGCTATAAATTATTATGTGGAATTTTATCCACAACAATCGTGTTTGCAGTTAAGCAACCTAACTTATGGTGAAACATGCCCTTTGATTGAGCTAGCACAATCTTCTGTTGTTAATAAACTGATGTAAGAAACTAATTTTCATGATATTTTCTATCAACTTTGGTCTCCATGAACTTTCTTTCTGAATAACCCTATTCACTCTAATACCGCTTGACATGATCAGATTGATTGCACGGATTTGTTGTCTAAGAGCTAAGAAACAGATTTAAGAAGAAAAGTGAACACAGAGAATCAGACAACAATAATAGCGGGAATATCAGCTCAGCACTTTGCCAAAAACAGAGGTTGTTAGCTCAGGAAAGCAGTATCAGTTAGTCCACCATGTAATTGATAAAAGAAGACATCATTAACAGGAATATTCGTCAACCCTCTAGTGATCCTCACTCTAACATCCACCCACCTACTGACCCACTTACGCAGGCACATGCATGTACTAGATGAGTATATTTGTGGTAAACATGCAATGTGCATGCGGCATGAATGTACAAAGAAACCAACCTGCCCGCTGGAACCATACGCAGTATATAACAAATTCCCCTTTTCTTCATTCCCACCACATTTTCTGATGGCAGAAGCTAGAAAAGTGGATTTAGTGGCGCTTTGTGCTGCATAGAGAAAATGAACTAGAGATATTATCATTCTTCTTCAGAAAAGGCACTAGCATTATTATCTATTAGAATACACGAATCACCCCACTCCAACTCATCCCCATTAGGAACTGAAAGATTCTATAAATTAGGGGCTTTTACACTGACAACTTAGTTAGTAACCAGCAGGCCTCTAATTTACTAAAAAAAAAAAAAAAGATTAAAGAAGGTTATCAGAATGCAATTGGCCAAGGTATGGAGAAAGTTCAGAGATGATAAGCATAAGGCATAAAAAACCTGCGAATTGGATAAGATCTGCATAGGAAATGGGTCCACCCTTTGAATACGAATCTATCTCTTTCTTTGCTTCCTCTATTAAACTCAAAGCAGCTGAAAGTTTCTCATTTTCAGGTCTGGAAATCTCTGAACTTCACAGCAGAAAGCATGGAAGAGAAGTCAACAGATTTAATATTGAAAGAAGCACCAAGTTATTACTTTTAAACAACACAGTAGCTAGTTAAATAAAACAAACATTTAACGCTTAACAGTGCCATACGGTGGCTGAAATAATTTTGGAACTAAAAAAAGTGCAAAGATAATGATTTAAATAATAATATAATACCATACTTGAAAAGTGTTGGAGAATCATCATTGACTCACCATACATGCACAAGTATATAATGAAAAGAATGTGGATATTAATGATTTTTTTCTCAGAAATAAGGAAATGGCATCTAAAATGCAGT
Source organism: Momordica charantia (assembly GCF_013281855.1). Taxonomy (NCBI): domain Eukaryota; kingdom Viridiplantae; phylum Streptophyta; class Magnoliopsida; order Cucurbitales; family Cucurbitaceae; genus Momordica; species Momordica charantia. The sequence goes on from NW_028275159.1 coordinate 4,468,477, forward strand.
ACCTGAAGCGAATGGATCCATTTGGCCCTCCAGATTTAGTTGCCTACAAATGCAATCAAAACTTATCAGCATCTTCGTTCCAGTCTATTTAGTTTCTTGATGCAGTACAATCAAGTCTAGATTTGTAAATTTAAATAGATGAAGTACTTTTGTCTCACCTTATCATAAGTCACAGCATCATTTAGTGCTAATGTTAAAAGGGAGGGAACGATGTCTGGATCTTTCTGAAATAAAAATAGAAAACAAAGGGGATGAGTATCTCCTCCAAGTGTTTAATTATTAGAACAAGAACATAAATCCTTCAATTTGCATGCTAAAACAAGTTAAAACCAAAATGTTGTGAGAGTATATTAAAAAGATTACATGTACCCTAACCTAACCGATTTAAGCATATAGTGATGCAATAGGTCGTAAAAGCTCAAATCCCCATAATGTCATTCTTCCTTATTTTATACTAATGGTCACATGTTGAATCTCTGTTCCATTATCCAAGCCTAAACATTAGATTATTTGTTGAGAATGCACTAAAAAGGATAAAACAACTTGAGCTAGTGATGATTTATTGGATTTATACCTTAATAGCTGTAAAAAGGGTCCCCTTGATATTTGCTGCAATCAACAATGTAAAAGGGAAATAAGTAAATCCATTACCTCGCATTATATACAATATATTTCAACCACTAGGGAATAGCAACATCATATAAAAAAGTAGAAGCAAACAATAGAATGGAAAACAATAATGCAGACTGATAATATAACTTACATAAAAAATCAGATCGTTGCCTGCGCTGTATTAAATCAGCAGCATAAGCCGGTTCCACCATTTGGTGTGAGCTTACCATCAATCCCTAAGAAGAGGTCGCAACTGGCAGAAACTCATCATCACTTCATTCTAACTCATATAATTGAATTCCGAAATAAGAGTTTTGACGGTATGCTGGGTACAGAGGAAAGAATGAGGTGAAATTGAAAGAGAAAAAGAAATGGCTCTCACCATGGAAAGGGTACCGCCGAAGCCTTGAAGAAGATCTCTTCTACTAAATCGATCCTCGCTGTTAGAATCCGGTTTGATTTGGCCACAACGAATTCTGACCTGAAATTTAACGCGACAGAATGTAGGATCAAGAATGCGCTCCGCATTATGGAAGAAAGGGAAGACTTACAGTGTGAGAAGAGGGAGATGGTGCAGCTGGGGCGGTTTGAAGAGGAAGAAATGAAGGCACGGTAGAGAGGAAGGAAACTGCCATTTTTGGCCTGCTTAGAGCTTCCTCTCTCTGCAACAATGGCGGAAGAAGAAGAAAATGCAAATTGCGAACAGATTCTGTGGCGCTATATTTGTGGAGACTGGGAGTTTATGATCAATATCCTCATCCGGACTCCTCCACGTCAGCTCCAAGGGATGGGACTGGGACCCATCATATTATCTTGCAGCTTCTCTACGTTAACCCTCCATCATTTAAACAATAAAATGATAATTTGAAAGTCCAAAAATCTATAGGTAGATAATCTAAATAAAACTTTTTTTTTTACAATATTATCTCACATATAAAAGAAATATAATAATCAAAGGAAGAGAAATAAATGTCTCACCACTAACCATATTCAATACTCATTCATAGTTTGACTAAATTTTAGATATTTGAACTTTCCATTTAAAGATAAGTAATATCATAAGGGCTATAAAAAAAAGGTAATATTATGAGCAATTGAGCTAAAAATAAAGAAAAAAAACTGAAGCACTTTATTGATTATATAAATGTCTATTTATGTAAATTACAAGGCTATTAAAGTAGAAAGGAAAATGTAATGTAACTTTATCAGATAACATTCAATGTTATCATTGAAATCTAAGTTGCTGATCACTGACAAAAATTTTGAAAAATAATGCATCTCTCTTTTGTTGTAGTCAACAAGTAGATGTTGACCGACCAGCACTTAGAATATTTTTCTGACCAATCCGCATCCTGCAGTATCCTTTCTTCAATTTTCTAACCCTCAACTGCTGCCTGTATTCTCGTGATATACACACACTCTGCCATCCGCAATGCCTTCTATTCACACCCATACATCAAAAACTTTCATCTGCGAATGAAAGATGTTTGTGAATTTGATTTTTCTCTCTGACATAGACAATCGGGCAAAGGATTAACATAAAACGCTTCTTCTGAACGGAACCTTTCCATTCCCTTACTTCCTGAAATGGGGCCTTTTCTTTTCCTTGCAGAACCTTGCCTGCAAAAACCAGAGAACAGTCATTGTGTTTGAAGTACTACAATCTTTGTTTTTGTACAACTTCTCTTGGATAAAACAGAGACATACTTTAAATTTTCCAACATTTATCACACTAATGTACCTTCTCTTGTGTAATTCAATAATTCGGCTGGCTAAATTATCCCCCTCTTTCATGGTTCCTCGTTCCAGTTTGTCAAACAGGCGAACGAGGACTTTCCTGTTGGGTAAAGTTTAGAGGTGACATTACAACGGATTCAGCAAATATTATTGTGAAAGTTATGGCTAATATGCACAAATGAATTCAGAATTATATATACATATAAAGTCTTGCCTGTCTGGTGATATTGTCCTCCTATGTCCAAGGAAACGGCGGTGACCTTCGACTGCCCTAGCCATGTTTCCAGAATATGAGGACATAAATACATCACTTTCAACAGATACAATGTAGTCTAGAGCAGCCATCTGAGATGCGTGATGGATAAAAGGTGCAAGCTCCTCAGATGATAATAACAATTCCTGAAGAATTGAGGAGAAGAAGCAACATTGGATGACTCTTGAAAGAGTAAAATGTGTTTTGGGCCCACTAGAAACACATTTCAAAAAAATTTTAGTGTTTGGTTAGATAATTGAAAGTGGATTCGCTACACTAAAAAAAAAAAGTACTTTTAGGAGCACTTATATATTGAAAAAAAAAAACACTTCATTTTAGAAGTCGTTCTCAACTCACACTAAAAAAACACAAAAAATGTGGAAATCAACAAGCAGTATGATAATACAAGCACTTACCTTCCTCATTAACAAGGGATATCGTGATTGAAGATCAGACATGTGAGAATCACCCCCATATATATTGCCGGCTGCAATGTATATAGTAGTATTTGATGGGTATCCAAGAGCGTTTAGAAAAATTCCAACCTCCTTTGGAGTAAGGGGGCAATACCCTTTAGATCTTTGTTCCTTGGGATTGATGTTTTTCACTTTCCAGTAAGATGTGTTCTCCCTGAAAGTTTTATTATAGGCAAATGTCAGGCTTCCAATTATCACCATCCATATTGACTCAGCTGTTAGGCCTCTATACCTAATCGTCCTCAGCTCGTCAGCTTCAGCAGGAGACAAATCATGTGTGCATCCACTGAATGAGAGCATATCCTTCTCATACCGTAAATGTAAAGCAATGTAAGGACCATAGGTCCTCATACGACCCACCAAAAGCTGTCAGAAAAATAAGATTCATGAATTGGTAGAAAATATTTCACAAGAAAGAAAGTTGACAAACTAAATCACCCCCACCAAAAGAGAGAGAGGGAGAAGAAAAGAAGAAGGGAAAAGAAATTCAGGCCTGTTAGTCAACCTTTCCCATTGCTTCAATTTTAGGTGCAAAACGTAAGGCTTCATAACAAGCACGGCATCGCAACTTCTGTATGTCAGCAGGAAGGTTGTTATTTGCTAAGCGAGAATCTGATTTTGCTGCTCGAATAACCTGAGACAAAAATAGAAATTAGCAATTCTAATTGTTGGGAAAGGTACATGGACAAGAAAATGTTTAACTCTACCTGATAATCTTCCCACATGCTAGCTATCTCATCCTGGTAGTAATCTATACCAGACCAGCTTCTAAAATGCTTAACTACTCTTGTAGCGGTAGCTAACACCTTGGGAAGCTTCTTAATGACTTTTACATCATTGGAAAGAGCATTAATAAAATGATCTTGATCAAAAATATCTGAGAAGTTGCTGCATATTGAACATGCATGAATTGTAAAACTTCATATAAACAACAAGAGACAAACTAGAGATGAAAGAAATCTACCTAGAGTCCTTCCAAAATGAGTGTTTGTCAAGTTCGGGAATTACAAGGGTTGCATTAATTATACGAGCTATAGCTACCATGTCACATATCTGCAATTTAAGGATGAGAAATAATCTTAGTCTCGAAAAATGTACACTGGATTTCACACAGGAATATTTTCACCTATGCTTAAGATATGTGACGTGAAAACATAAAATACCACGGAATTAACTTATTGATCAAGTTGATCCATGAATTGATGAGTATTAACTCAAGTATCTCTCTCTGAGAGAGAAATGTAGTACTAATATGCGCATTAGTGTTTAGAAAATATATGAGATTACATATTACAATCTCCTAAACTGTTATTATTTTGTAAGGATTATCTCTTTACATGTATTTTCTAACATTCCCTCCATGATCATTTCATGTCCTCCCAAAAAAAAATGGGAGTTTCTACCAATTACTGGTTCTATCTCTCAAATATATTATTATTCTGTGGCTTTGAGAGATTTTTATGACTTCATTTATAAGAGTGAATAATTGGATGTTATTAGTTTTTCTAAGTAGGAACAATTCAATATTCTCGTGATGTTTCAACCACCAAAACACATTTATTTTTATAACACAATTATTCAATCAACATGTTCTCCCAGAATCAAACGTACAAAATCACATATTCATCTATCATAAATGGAACTTAATTTGTATGAACAAGAAATTTTATTCATACAGACGGCAGATAGTGAGGAGGATGAGGAAGAAGGGGCAAAAGAGGGATTACATACCCCTGCACGCATCTGATTAAGCCCTCCATTCGCATGAACCAGAAGGTAACCTCTTGACTCTCCAGGAGCTGAAAGATCCACGAGAATAAGCATACTAACGTAGATGCGCAGTAGTATTTTGTGATGAAAAACAAATAGCGACTCCAACTTACTTGAGTAATTGAGACTAGGCTCAGTGCAGGGAAAGAAATCACGATTCGAAGGAGGATCCCAAAGATCATCAAAAACTGAGGCCTGGCTGCCAGCAACACACTGTTAGTTCTAAAGAAGTGAAAAAGACGAATACGCATAACTACTACTTAGAATTTGTAAAATACTTAAATCTATCAAAAGACAGTGAAAAAGAGTGAAGCAATCATAAGTCCCCTATTTGGTAAGGTGCTCAAGTTTTGGATTGAAGAATGACTTTTCAGTTTTTACCTTGCGAACAGGACGAGAGGCTCTCAACCAATGTGGTGGTACCAGTTCTTGTGTCAAGCTTTGCTTTAGAGCCGGCCTCTGAAATTTCAATTCACGATGCTACAAAAATGAAAAAAGAAAGCTAAAAGAACAATCAGGCCGGGAAACATTTTATAACTGCACAATCTGTTAAACCATTTCCGAAAAGAAAGAATACGAAACAAGAAAAAGTAGTACTGAAGTAAAGAAATCGAGTACAAAAATATAAAGTTGATTCCGATTTCCGAACAATAAAAAGATTAGCCCAAACAGTATCGACAAACTGCGCCTAAGCAGAAAACAATCACAAGAAAATGAAATTTAACGCAAAGAAAAAGATCGCAATCGCAACACACACGAACTACATAAATAGAAAACGCTGCAATTAAACAAACAGAAAGAGCAAGCGAGAAGTGAATTGGAGTTTGGTGATCACCGTAGGGAGCCTGTCACTGCGAGAGAAGATCGGAACGTCTCTGGACGAAGGAAAGACCTGGACCGGAACAGAGAGTACGACAACTAGCGCCATTGAACACATGGTGCACGTTAGAAGCTTTCTCGTGACCAACAACGCTCTTATTCGCCTCCTCTGCATCTCTCAATCTCTAGAAACCGATACGAGAAGACGAGTCTCTCACTCAGAAGCTCGGTGACTGAATCAATGGCGGCCAAGAAATTTACAGAGGCAAAAGCTCGGGCGAAGCAATGGGGTTTTGGGATGAGTTTCGGTTTCTCTGCACGTTGCCGCTCTGTTTTGGGCGGTTTCCTGACTATTTTCTCGTTAGCATTTGGGAAGGCGTGAAAGTTATTTATTTATACGAATTAAATTTTAAAATAATTAGCACCTGCGGGTCCCACTGGTACTCCTTTTTTCACCAAAAAATGAAAAAAAAATCACAGTAATGACAATTTATTTCGACGCGGAAAATAGAAAGATATATTTTTAAAACCCACGTCCTTTTAATTTAAGGGCAATAGCAAAAATATTACAAAAAGATTTAGTCAAAGGAGCCAAATATCAGTCCCATTTAATTTTTTCAAATATAGTATTTTTTTTTAAATGAAAGTCTAATTTTATTCAAATTATATATATCTGTAATATATTTATGATACATCTAACTACTGATATATGTATGTGATATACACCTAATATACTACTGATATGAGTGTATGCATAATATGTATGTCATATACATATAATATACTATTGATACGAGTGTTTGATATATTACTAATATGAATATCTGATATACTAAGCGAAATTTTTTGCTATATTTAAAAATTTAAAAAACAGATGACATATTTTGAAATATTTTTGCTACCAACTGTAATTTCTCTTTAATTTAATTGATTGAGATATTATTTTTTATCGCGAGTTTGAATCTTCATCCCTGTGTATTATTATATTGAAAAAAATAATAGTTTAAGAATCCTTTTCAACAAAATAATAGTTTTTTTTTTAAGAAATCAACCATATAGGAAAAAAAGAGTACAATCTACATTGACATATATTTATATTTATTCAAAGAATTGGAAAATAGGCCTTCAATAGTTGATCCATAAAATTTTAAAAGTGTTTATCAGCTCCAAATAATTTTTTTTTTACCAAATCGAGCATAACTAAACGATAGTTGGCATATATCTCCAATCAAAAGCTTGTGAGTTCGATTCCGCACCGCACATGTTGTACTAAAAAAAATAGTTACTTTTTAGAATCAAGACTATGTGATGGATAATTTAAGTTAATATACTGTGCGGATTAAGATGATTCTAAATTTTAAAGAAAATAATTTAGAGAATTTTGAAGAATAATATTTTTTTTTTCAAAAAACAAAAATTTATGAGAATGAGAGTAAAATACATGTGTGTTTGTTTGGTAGGATTTATATATAAAGATATGATGAAACTACAGGTTATCAACATACCATCACATGTTTTCTAGTATTTTGAAGTTCTTATAATTGAGTTATTGAAAATGAAGCTGCAGTTTGTTAGTATAGATACTAACTATCAATTCAGAATCGATTCATTCTCTATATTCTGACATCACAGTTAGTCATAAAATAACTTGTTATTAAGCTACTTTTATATACAAAATAAAATGCTTATATTCAAATTAATTTTACTAAAATAACTTATTTATTGAAGGTGAAAAATAGGGATTGTAAATAAGAAGGATATAGAAAGCTTGGGTCCCAATGCATCACCTCCCAGCTCGCGTCACGTGCTTGTACGATGCACGTATATTTATACGCACAGCATGCATTTAACCACGCACGTGCCTTAACCCATTCCCCTTCCATCCTTTTTCGCTGTCGGTTCTCATCTTTCATCAAAATATAACCTTTTCCATTAAATGAAGAAAGAAAAAAGCTGTCTTATTTGATCACAAAAATGAACAAAGAATCGCGAAATTTGGAGTACTTTATGACCAACGAATAGAAGGAAGGGCAAAAGAGAGAAATAACTCCGACGTATACGTTCAAGTTCAATACTTACTCGATCAATTGAGCGAGAGAGAGATTAATTTTGCGTATTTAAGAAGTGGGGTGGTATTCCCTATTTATAGAAACAAGCTCCTGACTGGACATCCAACAATGTTATAACTGCTCTCTGACAATTTCGAGAATTATAATGTGTTGTCCGAAATTAAGTTGGAGGTTTGCACCTACCGTTCCTCAGGAAAGTTCGATCGTCCTTTGAGAAGGTTGGTCGATGTAGAAGATATAGGTCAACTTGGCATTTAAAAAAACCTATAAAGTATGTAACCTAACTCAACTTAGCTTTTAAGAAGATTCGAGATGTTGTTTTCCTTTCTTGGGATTTGTTCCTCTATGTGAATCCCTGTTATTAATCACTCCGGTAGATGAGAAATCACTTCCAATATATCTATTAAAAACAATCGAAATGGTTAATTGAAAAAATAAATAAATTGCAATTATAGAAGTGAAAAAAAAAAAACAAAAAACCTAAAAATGCCAAAAAGTCTAAGTAATCATTTTGATATTAATCTTTTAAAAAAATTTAAATATACCATTAAATATTTTAATATGTGAACATGGCACAATAATTCAATCTTTGGTAAAAATTGATCCAACTATCAACAAAATTTATTTTATTCCTTGTGACATTCTTATACATCAAAATATGTCATAACATAATTCTTTAATAATGCATTAGCTTTACTTTAACAAATTTTGATAGATTTTTATAAAGGAATAATCTAATTGAAAAAAAATTAATAATAAACAATAAAATTGATAATTTTTAAAAGATGCGTGGTTTTTGTATTGTGTTTACCAATCCCATATATATATATATATATATATATGACATATTTTTCAAGTCACGTAAACATCATTTTGTCTCTCTAGTTTTCTTTTTCTTTTTTATTTTTCTCCTTGTTCTAGAAAATAGCTGGATTATAACTTTTTTCTGACTTGAAAAGAAATTAAAAAAAGAAAAAAGAAAAATTTATGCTTAACTTGTTTGTGTGGTTTGTTAGAATAGAAAGAGAAGACTTTTGACGTGCTTCTTAGGACAGGAATCGGTCTCTCTCAAAGATTTTGTCAACTCCCTCTTCTCATCTTTTTTTGTCTACGTTAAATACTACCAATTTGTTTTAATATTTCTGTAATTGATTTTTCATAAACAAAAATCTAATCATATGTTCAACAATAAATATAATCATGTTAATTTAAGTATAATTCAAATAACTATGATAATATATCTTTGATTAAAATAAAGTTGGAAATTCGAACTAAAAAAACATACTTTTTTTAGTAATAATTGAAGGAAAAATAAATGTTTAAATATTATTTTGATCAATGTACTTCGGTGTTTATAATTTCAAAATGTTCGTTTTAACCTATATCTTTACAATTTTGTTAATTTTAGTTCCAGTACTTACAAATTTTCATTTTGGTCTCTAACTTTTAAGAAGTGACAAATTTGATATTTATTTATAAAATTAAAAAAAAAAATCTTATACACAGTGAAAATAGTTTATACAAATTTATAGCTCCTCCTCGAGAAATTTAATAATTTAGTAAATGAACTGTTATGATAAAATTATAATACAATAAATAGAGATAAAATTAAAATGAGAGGACAAACATGGTAATTACTTCTAAAAAATACAAAGATCAGAATGGTTATTTTAAAAGTGAAGGATTAAAATCAACCAAATTTAAAAATATCATAACTAAAATAGACATGAATGGAAATGGAAAGAAAAAATAAATTTTGAATTTTGAGTAAAAAAATTAACGCATATATTATTTATTATTATTATTTTTTGCGTGGAAACACATATCGAGTGGGCCCCGCTCCTCATTCTCTTGTTTCTTTTCTCACTCTCTCACGTGTCCAATGGAAACAATCCCACGTGCTTTTGCGGAGTTCTCGAGTTTTGCGGAACGACGTGTCGGATCGGAGCTTAGCCAACAAGAATCATTATAGATTTTATCGACTTTTTCGATTTTTTTTTATTTCGCAAATTAAAGTTAGGTGTGTAATTAAATATATAGATATCTTTTAGAATTGCTAATAATTAAATATTTAGTGGTGTTAGTGAGCGTAGTCAATACGGAGCAAAACGCAAATCAAGACCCCAAACTCACGCTTAATCTTCTCCTTTAATTCCACCTTGACTTGAGATTATGTCTCTTATTGTAATTTATTAATAAATATTTTCTTCCATAGATTTTAATTTTGTTGTTGTAATTTGTTGAGTATCTCGTATAGTCGTTTTCATTTATTCAATGGTCACGTATTTCAAGAGATGGCTTAAAACTAATAGTTTATTATCCAATGTATTTTTCCGTTATCATATCTTATCCCAAGAGGTATTAGTATTTATCAAATTTATCCTTATCTAACTAAATGTTATCGAATCATTTACAACATAATTGAAAAAGACACTCTAGATTGAACACAAACAATAGTTGCCTAATATAGACCTTAAAAATTAATGGCATCATCTAGCAACAAGAACAATCCCATTTACCACACATCTCAATAAAAGGAAAAATAATTCACTCAACTAATGAAGGATGTTAATCCAAATTCATGATCTAATTTGATAAATTTTAAACTAAACTCACTCAATTGCAAGCCTTAAAACTTTTAAACAAAAGTTTAAGTTCATTGTAACACGTCAATATCATATTCACGCAACATTAAAAAATCAACTCATCACACTTGTACAATTACAAAGTTTCTTCCCGAATGAGATGTATAAAAATGGTGTACAATATAGATTGATGAGTTTATGAAATGATAGTGAAGAAATTCATACTATAAACTAATACTATTTTGATCCCTATACTTTCAGCTTTGGTCTACTTTGTTTATTGTACTTTCAAAATGCTCATTTTGGTCTCTATACCTTTAAAATGCTCGTTTCGGTATAGTACTTTTAAAAAGTGGTCATTTTAATCCTTATTTGTAAAATTTAACACAAATTCTACACATAATGACATTTTTTTAATATAAAATCATGATTACATTTCAAGAAATATATTGAGTGCAATGTGTTGAAGTTATGTAGGAAAAAAATGAGATTTAAAATAAATTCAAGGGACCAAAATGGTCACTTTCCAAAAGCATAGAAACCAAAACGAACATTTTGAAAATACAATGACTAAAATGAACTAAAGTTGAAAACACAGAGACTAAAATGAACTAAAACTGAAAGTACGAGGTCCAAAATAATATTTTAACCTAAAGTTTGATTTATCACAATTTATAATATCACATTATAGGGGATGGGGGGTAGTTTTTGGGTGTAATGGAGTGGTCCAATTTCAATAGAAAGTACCAAAGCATGGGTAATGTGTTCAAGGAAGATTGGCAATGAAATCCACAAACCATAGTGCTTCCTTTTATTTTATTTTTTTTTAGAAAATAAACTATAGTGCTTTGCTTACTTACTTTCTTCCCCAAAATTATTAATATATGGTTGTGCTTGAAATTAATGGTTTTAGAATTGAGTGTTCAATTAAATAGCCATCCAAAAATAAAAATGATGTTGAATGGAAATCTCCACCCCGTAATTTCTATAACAATAATATTTTTTTAGGATAGTGCAAGAGGGCATTTAAGAATACTTCAGAAACATATTATTTGAATTTGTGATCTTTGTTAAGATTAAATCAATGTAATTTGCCTTTTTTGGTGGAAATTGAACCACATAAATTAATACTAAGAACTAATTTAACAATCAAACGCCTAGAGACTTGAGAGATATTAAATATAATTTTAGGAAATAAAATAAACTTAATTGAGTGATATCCAAATGTTAAATAAAGTAGAGTATGATCCAATCCATATTAATTTGATAAATATGTTGTTGGTGAAGCATGTGTTTTTGATAAATATGTTGTTGGTGAAGCATGTGTTAGCAAATGAGAGATATATTTTTTTTAACCAAAACGAGCATAGTTCAATTGTAATTGGCATATACCTCAAACTAAAAGATTGTGAGTTCGATCCCCACTCTCATTCCCACATACTGTACTAAAAAACAATGAGGTTGTTTTTAGTGGTAGGTCGTCTTATAGGACTTATTGTTAAATGGACTAAGTTGTCTTCTAAAAACAACTTATGAAACATTATTTTTCAAATAAATTTGGACGTGCAAATATTTTAAAAATTAATTTATAAAAAAGAGTAATATTAGAAAAAATCTTTAGTATAGATCTCCCCATCGTTTATTGAAAATCGAAAATAAATATTTAATTTCTTAAGTAGAACATTAATTCATGAGGCAGAACTCATTAAATGAAACTAATTAATAAAAAAAAAAGTCTCACAGAAGGGAAGGCAACAGTAAATGATGGCCGAAGAAGAATGGGGCGATTTAATTGGGCGTGAGAAGGGAACTGCGTGTCGCTTTCCTCTTCAAAACATTAGGGTATTGGACAGTTTTAATTCAACTTTAGCTTTCCCTTTCTTCACCATCCGCATCCAATGCGGATCAAACATAACTCAATGAGGTAGAGGTAAGACATCTATGTCCTGAATTCGAATCCCGACCCCAACATATTATCGAGTTAAACAAAATGACCACTATTCATTCACCAACTTTTCATCCTCATCCACCCACACATTGAAGTTTGGTTTGTATTGGGGATTATGAGATTCAACAAAGTTTGGATCGAGATCTCCAATTTTACAAGGGGGCATTTGGTGCGTGAATTCAACTTCCTTTCAGGAAATTGGAGAAGCCAATGAACTTGAACAGTACCGTACTATTTCTACCTCTCCGCACATAGATCACCGAAACCTACATCTCAAATGCAGAGCTTATACCCTCCACTAAAAATATCATACTTAGGATGTTGAACCCGAGCCCAAAAACACTCTCCTCCCATGGTGTTCATCCAATCACATTCCATTCCACCAATGCATCGTAAGAATTCTTCGCAAGTCCTCAAGTCAAAAGCTAAAATGCTTCGGTCCTCATAAAGGCCCGGCCATTGAAAAGAAAGTCACTCTATCTAAGCTAACTACGAGACCGGATGTACGAGTCAATCAAAAGGAATGAGGAAAAAAGTTGACACTTAAAAAAATGATGGTATACTGGCCCCTAGGATCTCAACAAACACAAGCTGAATACTGGTACTTTATATATCTTCACACCTACCAAAATTGATGGCTACTGCCAAGTACTAGGAATTAAGAAAAGAGTAAAGGGATTAATTTGGTATAATTAAAAATAGATTAATAGCAGACATTTAAAAGTTGGAACTAATTTCTATTACCCCTATTTCTCCTTGACGTGACTTGAACCCATCCATCTTCAGCTTCAGCTGTAGCCTCTGGGTTGGGCTGATAGACACGCTTGGGTTGTGAAGTAGAATTAGATTGGTATTCTATGGCATCCACCATCATATCTGACGAACCATCATTCCTCATGGCATCTCTTGCATTTTTAGCATCGTCATCATCGTCTTCCTCTTCTTCATCGTCACTCACAACCTTAATATTCATCACAATCAAGATTAGAATATGCTTTATAACGAGAGAATGTTTGTTTTACACCATGAATGAAATATTTTCTGAAAAAATGCAATAATGATCCATAAGCTGATACACTATAACTGCAAAGGTGGCACTATTACTCCTTCAGCAAGTTTTTTTGGCTATAAGTTATGGCAGTGTAGACCAAGGAATGAGAATCAGCAGAGCTAATTTGTAATCCCAAAATCACACTATAGGATAGCGAGTTCCTTTTAATATATATTCTTACTTTAAAGTGGAACTTTCAAAAGAACAGTTTAGGAAATACTTCATGTTACCTGACTAACATGAGAATGAGCAACCCGTGGTGGTTGGGATTGCATTAGATTTTCAATAGATTCATAGTTACCATCCAAACAATCCTCATACATATCAATCATTTTGTCAGCTACCTGCATCGTTGGATAAGAAACACAAGCAACAAAAACCCATTAATAAAAAAATCTCAATTCTTGAAGGAGCAACTGTTAGAACCCAAACAAGAAATACTAGAACTACCAAGTAATTTGAGGTACTTGGACCCTCCTCTCCTCTCTTGAGTATTCTTACTCAAGCCTAAACCATACTCACTCCATTGGATACCTTCATCCTTGCACCTCCATTCTATTTATAACAACACTCCCTAACCACTTTCCTATCTAATTACTAAGGTACCCTCGATACTCTAATAATATCCCTTTATTACCCTAAGGGTGATTCCTATCATTACCCGCCCCTTAAAACACACCTTGCCCTCAAGGTGTGGCTAAACAAAAACTTTTTTTTTTCAACCACAAAAATTGGGATTCAGCCTTCAACAAAAAACTGCAAAAGAAATCCCTAGTTGGTTCTGCGGCTACTATGATGAAGCGTTGGTGGTATGTCGATGTGTGGGGACGCCGGCAGTTGAAGCTTTGGCGATGCGGGCTAAGGAAGATGGTGACATCTCCACCGGTGCACGGTATCTGACAGTCAGGGGCTGCGGTGGCTGGCGATCGGCGGTGGTGTGTGGCCGGCTGTCGGCGATGACAGATCGGCGTAGTGCAGATGCCATGGGTGCCGGTCGGAGCAGGCGATGGCTGATGGTCGGCGAACATCGGTGGGTAGAGCGACGGCGGAGGAAAACAGTGACTGGGTGTCGTCGGTGGTGGAACGACGTCGTACATTGGGCGTGGATGAAAATAGTAAAGTGTGGCGGCTAGGGCTACGTCTCGTACGCGGGTAGGTTGTGGCCCATTCGATTTAATTTACGGGTTTAGAACCAATGACACCTCGACCCAAAACCCATTTGCCAAATCCACTATTTTGGCCTTTATAAATAAATGGGCCTCAATAGCTGCATCTGCATTCAGATCCGACCCACGTAGCCCAAATACTCCATCATTTTCAACCCCTTGATCCCACTTTCTTCTAGAATCCTCTCCAATTTTAGCATCCACGTAATTAGGGATCCTCCTGCCTCCTTTTTTTCGTGACCCGTACTGTGATCCGACCCATGTAACGCTTTCTGGCATTTCACGAAGCTTCCATCGATGCCTCCACCACATCTCCTTCTCCGACCACATCCGCAATTGTCGTCGGCGATGGACTCCGTCGGCCATATTTCTTGCTTTCTTTCCCTCTTCTTCATGATAATCCGCCTTCTCCCGAGCTTTGCGACCGTTGAGGCCTCGTCTTCTACAGCATCTTCCTCTCCTTCGATTCATCACCTTCCGCCATAAAATCGATAATGGCCCTCGATTTTTCTTCGGAACTCTAGTCTTTCCCTCATCTGACGTCGTCCAAGTCTTCTCATGCTCGATCTTCGAATTCCAGCGACCTTCCTTCAATCGCAGCCGATCAGTTCGTTCTCTCTTCTTCCTTTTGCAGGCATTCTTTCGCAAGTACAAGTACACTTTCTTTAACGATCTGACCTTTTTTTTTCTTCGTATGATTGATCCCGGTAACGTTTGATCATCATTTCTCATACCACGATTCTTCTTCCAATCTCTATGTGGTATTTCTGGAATAATTTTCACGGGTGTAA
Source organism: Momordica charantia (assembly GCF_013281855.1). Taxonomy (NCBI): domain Eukaryota; kingdom Viridiplantae; phylum Streptophyta; class Magnoliopsida; order Cucurbitales; family Cucurbitaceae; genus Momordica; species Momordica charantia. The sequence continues at coordinate 4,483,754 of NW_028275159.1, forward strand.
TCTGTACTTTTGTTCCCACTCAAGCATCTTCCTCTCTGTTTTTCAATGGAGATTCAAACGCTTCACGTATGGCTTTGCACCCCTTGTCCATTATATTCATCATGGATTCTAACTTTTCGTCCATGTGCCTAAAGATTCGGTGCAACTCTTCAAGTAGGGATGATTTCTCATCATCAACCTCCATGGCCAGAAACAGAGCTCAAGTAGGGATGATTTCTCATCATCAACCTCCATGGCCAGAAACGAACTGCTCTGATACCACTGTTAGAACCCAAACAAGAAATACTAGAACTACCAAGTAATTTGAGGTACTTGGACCCTCCCCTCCTCTCTTGAGTATTCTTACTCAAGCCTAAACCATACTCACTCCATTGGATACCTTCATCCTTGCACCTCCATTCTATTTATAACAACACTCCCTAACCACTTTCCTATCTAATTACTAAGGTACCCTCGATACTCTAATAATATCCCTTTATTACCCTAAGGGTGATTCCTATCAGCAACATCAGGGTAACAAATATCACTTTTCAGAGGTAATAATAATACATGATAATAAATTTGACGATCTCAATTCTCACTCAACATTTATTATCACATCCACGTTTTCTCTATTTGTATATTATTCTTCTACTTCAACCAAGTATTCTAATAAAAGAGGAGGAAAACAAAAAAATGAGTGTGGTGCTGGTACAAAATGTGATTGGACAAGTTTATTAGTATGTAACTTTTTAAGTTACCTCCTACAAAGAGGTGAAAATGACTACAAAGGAACGAAATTGCCCTTCAACGTGGATGTAAAAGTAAATAGATTTGAAAACTAATGAACTACATCAGGTTCCACTAGGAAGGTATTTATACAATCACCATCGTCTTCCAAGCATCTATCATCTAAAGTCAGAGACACAACGATAAACAGCTAAAACTAAAAGTTATAGACAGGAAGTAAATATTCAACAGCATCTCAAACTATTCCAACCAACAAGACTAAGAGGTAGAAGCAATTTTTTCTTAATTTCCCTGACAGAACTTCATTTATAGAAATCAGATTGAGAACCATCAGAAGTCGGATTGGGTAGAAAAACCATCCATCAACACTAGTTAGTCATTAGTAAACACAATATCCAATAAATTTAGTTGATTAAGAGGATGAATTTCAAAACTAACCAGTTCACACAAATATCTGCATTAACTAAGTCTTAAATAACAGCATGCTACCTCATCATGTGGAACAAAAAAGGACCCCCTTAGCTATGAGAAAACAGGATTTCGTCAAAGACTAACAAGGATTGAAAGGTATATAAATGTGCATGTACCTCCTCGATGCTACCATCATCAACCTCAGTATTCAACGAAAGCATAGCTTCGTTGAGAATAATTTCTAAATCATCGACATAAAGGGTCTCTGCAAGATAATTATAACTTTCTCAGATCAAGATAATCATAGGAATTATTCCGACATAAAACTATAAACAACATGCTAACATGGTATCAAGTTCCACTACGAATCAACCATCATCCAAAAAAATTCAAAATAACTAAAGAGTATGTTAATTTCTTCTAGGAAGAAAATTCAGAGCATTGATTGACCAAAGTGAATATCAAAGATTCAAAATACGATCTAGAACTTATATTTCTGAAAGAAATTAACATGCCAGTACATGACAGCAGAAATTATACAATTGTTATTTGAAGAAAAATCATACAAGTAATATCGCCATTTGATGATTTCCATTTCCCATGTCTATAGAAACTACTTCTCACCAAAGAAACATGTAATCGTTTGAAAAGTTACAGAATACTGGGCCAGCGAAACTGATCAAACAACAGAATACGAGCTGAGGAACAATGCATGAAAATAGGTACCAAGGACATCCAAGGGGATGGGAGCAAAATTACCTTTGTTTTGAGTAAACCACGTGAAAATATCGGAGCACAATAGTTCCGATTTACGAAGCGAGTCACGACCACCCCATTCATTTTCCACCGCCAACTGAAGAGCTGACCAACGAGATAATACACACTTGATACCTCCCTGGAATAATGGAAAAGCATCTGCTGGGAGACGACGATTTGCAGGGTCTTCCATCTCTTAGCCTCCAAGCGTAAAACCCTAATTATCAAAGTGCGAGTAGGTTAATTAGAGCAATACCCTTTTTTCCTTTACCATTTTTTTTTTAAAACTGGGTTCAAATTGCTCGCGATTTATAAGGTTCAAATTGCTCCTAAAATCAAGCAATCACAGCATATCAATCCTGCTATCTTTGAGACCAAAAGACGCACTTCTTTTGGAATTTAGATAATTCTTTCTCAAATAAACAAGTACCTCGTGTGGCGAACGACGACGGACGGCGTCGACGGCGAAGGGCGACGAACGGACGGCGGGCGAGATCGTGAGAGAGATGAGAATGAGACCGTGAGACTGAGAGAGGGAGAGACTGAAAAATGAGCGGCGGCAGATCCTACAAAAAAAATATATATAGTGGGCCGGTTGGGTTCGGTTGAACCAATTATTTTGTTTCCTGAATATGCAAAGCGAACCGGTCGGTTCTCAAAATTATGACCCAAGGATTGCTCGATTTCTTTGGATTATCGAGTTTTTTTGTACCGCCTTAATAAATATTTCGTTTTTTATTTTTTGCTTCATAAGACTGGACGCGATTCTTAAAAACAAACTTAAACTTTTTAAGCAGATTTAGAAAACAAAAATTATTTTTTATAATTTTAAAATTTAACTTAGATTTTAAAATACTTTTAGAATATAGATAGCAACACAAATAAGTATTTATAAACTTAATATTTAAAAATAAAGTGGTTATTGATCGGATCCTAAATTTCCGATAAAACTTCTCTCCTTATAATTTCTTTTACAGTAACATATATACAAGTGAACTACATAGGAATTATGCAAAATAAAAATAACACTTGTCTATATGTTACTGGACCATTCAATACTTTCTCCCGAATCTTACCGAATGAAGTTTTTTCCCTAAATTTCTCTACAAATTTTATATACACACATACATAAAAAAAACCGAATTTTAGGTCAAATAAAATACAAATTTCAACCCTAATATGATAGAGTATATATAAATAAAATAAAGTGATAATAAGATTCTCATAAAAAGATTACTCATTCGAAATATAATAAATCAAAAGTAGGAACCATTTTTCGTCAACTCGATGGGATTTCTTGCCAATAGCATATTTGGATGGATTAAATATAATAGTTTGTTTAGCGTGGATTTATATAGTTGCTCAAAAAACGTTATGGGAGTTATTTAATTTTTAGTTCTAACCATACGTGTAGGTGGAGATTCGAATTTCTAATTTTTTGATGGATGATATACATACTTCAACTAGTTGACCTATATCAGGTTAGCAATTTCATGAGATTTCTTATTACACTTTCGATTTAACTTTTTAAATAAATTTGACTCTATGACATAAATGTAATATTTATTTTTTTAAAATGTCACATTTTTTTTTAGTATAGCATGAGTTTGACTTTTTGTTAAGTGTATTCTATCTCGCATTTGAGTCCACTTTGAATTATGCTGCCTTTTGTAATTGTTGAAGTTTAAAATTTTTACTATATTTAAAAAATACATATTTATTTTGTGTCGGTGATGTAAATCCCTCCATTTGTATAGACTCAAAGAGCATATTTGAATTTAGAAAATTTTTTAAAAAATCAATCCTCCACGGTTGCTAGAATCACACTCTCACATTTTCAATTCGACCAATTGAACCCATAAATTTATAAAATTGTTACAATTAAAATGTTAAATACTGTCGAATGCACAAACTACCCTTGAACGTTGAAGATTGTTACAACCATACCAAATTTGTTAAAATTTAATTAACATAAGTTTTTCTTTAATTCTATAAAAAATAAAATAATTTGTAGTATTAAAACCATTGAAAATTTTGATTTTCAGAACGAGCTAAGTGGACATTTCAACTAAGAAAATAATGTGTTTTTAAAAAGAAAAAAGTAAAAAAAAAAATTGATGTAAAAAATTTGGGTTTAATTATAACAATTATATAATTCATAGTTTTAATTGTGACAACCCTCAAAATTTTTTTTTCCCGTAAGTACACTACGTGGGATGAATGATCAAGCGTATAACCTTCTGACTAGAGATAAATGTCAATTATCACTAAGTTATACATGTTTTGACGACAATCCTTTAGAGTTGAGGAGTGGTCTGTCCGTCTTAAAATATTTAAACAATAAGATTAGAGAATTACCCCTACAGTTCTTCCTTTTTGCAATTTTCACATTGAATCTGAAACAATAATAATCAGTTAAAAGATTTGAGAGAATGTCGGTTTTTTTAATTCATGGATTATGGTTTTGTCAAAGCATAATTGCTTAGGGAACGTGGTTACAACTTACATTAATATATACTACGTATTTTGAATACCCATGCAATAATTAATTGATTGACCGTACGTGTCCAATGAAAACTCCAATAAACCATAATAATCTTTGTTCCCAATTCATATTGGAATTAAATTAAAATAAGTTAGATATTTCTATTTATATATTACAAAAACGGATCTGCCTTAGATTTTAACAGTTTAAAGTAAGATAAAATCGAGCCGTCGTAGGAATTAATCGTTTTTTTTTTCCCTTTCTAGTCCGAATCAATTATATTGAGATTTTAATATATATATATATATATATATATATATATATATATATATATATACACACACACATACATACACACATAAATGGTGTATATAGCCAACCAAATATTATAAAAATATTGTAATTTCAAGTCCTCCGACTCATATGTTGAATAAAAAAAATGATGTGTATGCGTATACGAACAATTACAAATGTAATTACGATATTTTTATTATGGTTCGCATGTGTGTATATATAAATTTAAAAAAAAAAGCGCAAAACCCTCATTAGCTTGGTGAAAATTTGTTGGTCTTTTAAAAATAGATTCATAACTATTATTTGGTTTAAATCTCATTAATTCATTTCAATCTTCGAATTTTAAGTTATTATAACATTTTTGTTCATGAATTTTTAAAATATTTATTATTTTAGTCCCAGCTTAATGTTTAAGAGATAATCATTTTGGTCCTATCGTTACTATAATTCTTTTAATAAAATTGTTAACATTTGAAAACATGTATTAATTCTAAATATATGTTAAAATGGACACATTTGAGTCCCATATGTTGATTGAGATAAGTATTAAAAGTAGCTAGGTATATATTAGGTAGAAAAATAATACAAATATTTTAAATATTTAGAGACTAAAATTATTAGTATAAACGGGCTTTAAAAGGTTAAAAACTAAAAACGAGATTTAAACTATCATTCCATGATCCATATTATCTTTATTTACATTCTTACTTTTTTTTATAAAAAAAAAAATACTTTTCTTAGCCTTCAAAGTTCTTATAAAATTCTGAAAAATATTTTTAAATTAGATAGAAAATAAAGAAAAATATTAGAATAATAAGTATAATTTTTAAGAACAGGAACGAATCACATAAATTTATATGTTTAGAGCTTTCGATTTAAAAATAGTAATTAACATAATTTTATCATCAATTTACAACCCCGTAAAAATTCGAAACAAATAGTAGATAGAAATTAAAAAAAAAAAAACGTTTGTAGAAGAGATCGAATTGAAGCATCCTTCGCTAATGATTTGTATGATTTAACTTTAATCACATATTTACAGAAAACAAAATTATTCTCAACTCTATCGAACCCTAACGATTCAATTGAAACAAAAAACGAACGAATGAAATCACAAGCTCTGATTCGCGAATCTTCGAGTCAGCGAATTTTCGCGAATCAGAGCAAGTTTCTGTTCAGCCATGCACGTCCCTCCGCACCACGACTTCTCGCGTGCGTCAGTTCACAACATCTTCCATAATCGTCCGCTTCGTCCTCGGACGATTCAGAAAAAACTTCGACCAAAACCCTAAGTTACTCCTCTTTCCGTTATCCTCCTCTCTTCCACGTCGAAATCTCGGCGCGAACGCCAGCGATTTACTCTTCTTAAAGATCGAAGAAGAAATCGGACGCCAATCCATACTGTAACTGTAAAGATTCGGCGAAGAACACGAAGAACAGGACGAAGCAGAGGAGTAACAAGAGGAAGAGGAAGAAGAGGAGAGAGAATCGGAGGTTTTACGCGACGATACGGAGGCGGAGAGATGAGAGAGCTTCTCGATCAAACAGAGGGAGCAGACGCCGGGGGATTGGCGGTGTTTGGGATGCCTTTTGCAGCGGCGGCGGTCGTCGTCGGGCTTGAAATTGAGCTTCGATTTGTGCGGGTTTGCCATTGGAGAGGATTGGCAGAGCTTTGGGAGAAATTTTTGGAGGGGAAAATTGAAATTTAAAGAACGCGGTTAGGTAAAGAGGGAGTGAAGTTTCATGAGAGAGTTCATAGGAGCCTTCCTTTGGATCTTCTACGAAATAGAGCGCTTTGACGGTGAGGCGAGGAATTTTGAAAAGCGGAAAAGTATGACGTGGACAGATGGACCCATTTTATTGGTTTAAACCACTCGTGGGGCCCGCTTTTGAATTCTTTCAGCCGCTACGGAAAAGATTGCGATTTGCGAAACGACTAAAAACATTTTTTTTCTTTTTTCTTTCTGTCGAGGCGGCGTGGAAATTCAAAGCGCTACGCTAAAACGCTGTCGTTTTTGCTTTTGATAATATTTATCAAGGATTTGGATTTTGCTTGCTTGTGACCAAAGGCAATTTTGAATTGGAATCTTTCAAATTTTTGTGTCCTAGAGGATTTGGTTTTCAACTAAAACAATATATATTTTTTATAAATATAAAATTAAAAATATGAGGTGGGATTTAAACTTTTTACCTAAAATATGTTATTGATATTTTAGGACTAGCTTTTTGAAAATTGAACTTAGAAAAACAACTTTTATCGAGAAAAAAAATGGTTTAACATGAAAAATATATCAAATAAATTGTGAATAAAGGATACTAATTTAGAAAAGAAAAAATAACTAAAAATGAGGGGTTAATTATTCGGATTGTGCTCAGAAAATAATAATTTTTTTAGTACAACATGAAGGGTTAGATATCAAACTCACGATTATTTTTGGCAGATTTTTTATTTTAATTTTAGGTGAGATATATATTATAAAAATAAATTTTGGAAAATGTTAATTTTTCTAATTGGGATCTATATTTAAGTTGAAAAGTAAAACTAAAATAGTCTAACGACCTAAGTGGTGGAGAATTTTGGTAAGAAAGAGGAATAATGCATTTATTATATTCTTGGTATCCTTTTTAATTTTTGTAGCGTAGTATTTAATGTAGTCATTTTATAATTTGGGCAAGTCATAATTGGGTTACTGTATCAGCTTTTCCACTAACATTCCTTGAAGAAGAATAAAAGAAAAAGGAAGCCACTTTTGTTTCTAAGAATAAAGTTTAAATATATATATATATATACTACTTTTTATTTTAGCTTAATGATAAAGTTTTTAGTTTTAAGATCTAGTAGACTATTCAATAAGGCAGATTACTTTAATATTATTTCACAAGTCAGAAAATTTCAATACAGTACTAAAATATGCATTATTCAACTTGACACATATGACATAAATTTAGATTTTTAGAGTATAAACAAAGTAAGGAAAACGAATTATTCCTTAGTGGCAAAGAGTCAAAGCAACGTGTTGTGGATTAGATTTCAAAATAAATGAGCGTTTTGTTGGATAGATAATTCAAATTAAAAAATAAGTGATAAATTGACATGATTTTAAAAACAATTATGTAAATGGTGTTGTAATGTGTATAAATAAGAAGGTTTATGAATAACATGAAACTTAGCTCAGCAGTAATTGGTACCTCTTTCTGATCAAGAGGGTCATTAATTCGAATTCTCTTACTCTACTTGTTGTACTTAAAAAAAAGAGTTTATTGGAAGAAAACATAATTTCACGATGCAGAAGAATATTTATCATCTAGTCTCAATTAATTTTCATATTGTTCAGAGCGATGTCTATGTTCGTGTTACGACTTGGCAGGGCAGTGTTTATTCTAGCTCCCAACCATTTATATAATAGATTTATTCTCATAAATGAGTTATTATTGCTTTATCTCGTTTATAAGGTATATAATGTTCCTTTTGCTTGTATATTTTAGTTATGTCGTTCATTTTCTTGTTAATGTTTGTTGCAGTCTTATTCATGAATGTCTTGAGGTTAATTATATGAATAAGATGTCTTTTTTTTCCGTGGCAATATACTTAATCTTTAGGGAAAACAAATAAGAATGTTTTCTTTTTGATTTATTAAAGCAAAAAAAAAAAAAAAAAGAGTGTCCACGTTTGCATGCTGTGGACGTGAATAAAGAGCCGACAGTGATATGCATCGTCAGGACAAGAGGCCTCTGAGATATTGTAACAATTTTGGAGCAATAAAGTCAAAGTCAAACAAACACCATCTCTCGGTTTTGGAAAAATAGGACTTTGTTTCCCCTTCTATAAAACGTGAACCAAATATTATACTTTTCTTTTCTCTCTCCGGTGATTGTGGTTACATACAAGGAGTCACGAGGTTGTTTATACAACAAGTATAGAAAAAATTACTGAATCACGATCTTTTAGTAGAAAATAGATGACTTAATTAGTTGAATTAGTTAAAATTGACTTATAAATACATCTTAATAATGATTGAATATAGATACAAAATATGTGTTTAAATAATCGTTTTAAATATATTTTGTAATTTCTCTTTTGTACATTGAATCATATAAAACTACTCATACTTTCATATGCACAACCATAGTTTACAAAATTATATCTTTTTTTAGTACAACATTACAAAATTATATCTCATTTATACATTTAGTTATTAAATTATTTATTCTATATACAATTTTTAAAAATAACATATCCAAATCAAATTATATTATACTTAATAAAATTATTAACAAAAATTAATTTAAAATACATCAAATAAGACATTGGTGGATGAGTAAATTTTCTATATTAAAATTTAAAATCTTTTAAATATATACTTCATTTAAAAAAATATTATTAAGAGATTTTTTTTGAAGCACAACAAATATGGATGGAAGGATTAAGTCTTCTATTTGAAAGAGAGCAATTGATGTATTATCCATCGATACAATTTTGATTCTTTTCAATTACGAGAATCTTTTTTTTTTTTTTATTAATTTTGAGTTCAGCAATCATGAAAGATAATAAATATCCTATCCACTACCCAATGTTCAAATTGAAGGGATTTTTTAAAAGAAATTTACAAATAATAACAAGCGTGCGTATACCATATGTTCAGACTCTCGAATTAAGAGACAACCACAATAAAATTATAATTTCATCATTTTTTTAATTTATAATAATTAGACATTTTCCATAAATTGGGAAAGAGGAAAATAAGAAAAACATACTGTAGGCGTAGTTACAACTTACAGGCGAGATCAGAAGTAGAACTTTGACTTCAAAATCATTCAATCAAATCCACGTGATAAACTCAAAAGGAAAGCTGAATCAAATCTTTAGTGGAATAATTTCTATTTGAAAACGTCATTAAAGTTTCTTATATTAATAAAATAATATCTTTGGTTTACTAATTTCTGATTTAATAAAAAATTTTGTTATTAGAAATTAAATAATAACAAGCAATTTCGTTTAACATATATTGAGAATTACTTGTACAAGAAAAAAGTCCACAAAAAGGGGCTAAGATTGGTCTGCAATTACCAGTCTATCTATCACGGGATTACATCCCTGAGAAAAATTATGCACTTGCGGTTCTCTCTTGACATATAAACTGCATTTTAGAAGGAAAAAAACAAAGCAAAAGCAAAAATTGAAGAATGAGAAGCCTGCTTCTTCTATTCATATGGGGCAGGGGTTTTATACATCATTCCCCCGAATCAGCTCGAGTGTACAAAACCTCTAAGACTACCCCTGTCGATGCCGACCTAATCGTCTACGATCAACATGAAGCCAATTGCTACTGAATGAAAAGACCACATACCTCTTCGTTTATGATTTAGCTGATTCACTGGCCTCGCTCGTCTTTACTTCTGTTGGGCATTGAGATACATAGGGCTTCAGCTGCAAACATAGAACAAACCATATCCTTACGCAGATTTCAATCATCATCTACAGACCTAAGTAGCAGATTTCATCCTCAAAATTGACTTCCATAGCTAAAGAGAATGGTGTTTAGTTATGCCAGCCAATGGTGCAATAAAAAGGGGATGACTTGACACTAACGGAAGTTTGTGGTGTTTTCTTCTAATATGAAACAATAACTTTTTGTTACCATACTAAAAGAACAAAGGAGAGAGGATAGACTAGTTGATGAACAAAGAAGGTAACTTGTCGAATTTATCCTAGCAATACAGGCTACAGTATTAGAATATTTTAACCAAGTTCCGTTGTTCTCAACAGCAGAGAATATTGTAGCTCAAGAAAGCTCCAATCGATCCATCCAACCAAAGAATCATACATGGTGAACTGCAAGAAATCTCAGGGAAAGAATACAGATAAGGAATAATTTCAAGTTGCATCTCCCCCAGCCCCATTCGATACGACAAAAGAGAAGACCATACTAAGTAGGAGACAGAAGAACATATATTGGGGAAGAATAGTTGGATCAGGAGGGCGTTTTGGTTTTTTTTACTGATAATTAGGGGCCACCCTATAATGAAATATTTTCAGTCAATGACAAACTTTTGCAGGTTGATCTTCCAAAAGTAAGCAAACATATAAATACATTAATGCCAGTTGGCGACCAAAATTCAGCATGAAATTGAAATTGTGAGGCGTTGGGAACAGTCGATCTTGACTTTTTAAAAATGCTTTTTTTTTTAATAAGAAACAAGAGAGATATGTATTAATCACAAGAAAGAACAACCTAAGGGAAAGGTAGAGGAATCCCTTCCCAAGGAAACTATATCATGAAGGCCTTCCAATTCTGAAGGATGGAGAAAAGAGAGTAGCTACAAAAGAATTTGCTAAACTTTTTAAAAATGATGAACAACATCTTGTTATAAAGAATTACAACATAACTCTTACAAGAGAAGCAAAGTCTCAAAGGTATCAATATGCCAGTTAGTTGCTCTATCACCAGACAAGAACAAATTTCCTTAGCACAGACAAAAGTGCCCTAGCTCTGCTTTCCCCACAAGCATTTAACTCAAAGCATCATTAGGAAACTGCATAAAAGCTCTCTGAACTAAAATCACACATGGAGCACACCACATAATAATGGATCAAAATGAATTAAGGAAAGAATGTAATTCAGAATTCAGAAAACCATCTTAACCTAATAAGACTTTAAAGGGAGACCCAAAACCACCACAAGAACTATAGGTAGCACACAAAGCCAAAATCGATTCTGGAATCATATTCAGAGAACTTTGATGAAATCAGGTGTCATGAGGGGAGAGATCAGTTCTAAGTATAACAATGAAAAACGGATGAGGAAAAATACCTTGAAATCAGTCAAATCAGGAACGATATAGTTAGGCAGTTTTTCTGGCACCACTACGTATCCACCTGAAAGAAATTTTTTACATTTTAAGCAACCTCACACAATAATTACAGTTATAAACGGCAATTTGCAGTCTGATATTTCATTTCGTTTCCTATTCTCGACTGAAGTCAGGAACAGTTAGAAAATGGTTCAGGAAACATACAAAGACTAAAAATCAATCACATCCCATTCCTAGAAGCATTTTTTAGCTTCTGAACTCGTTCACTAATCATCACCTAATTACATTGAATCTTAGAGACACTAACTCCTTCAAATTCCTCACGCTCAATGACAGTGGCACCAAAATATAATTGACTTTCGACAAAGCAATCAACTAAGCATTATACTTAACACGCATTCTGGGAAAAATCATCCAACATTTTCCTTGATCCGGTGAAAATACATAATCATAAAACCTAAAATTAGATTAGAATCTGTGCAAGACGAAACCAATCCAGACCTTTGCGCGTATGAAAACCAGTAGGCTTGCAGTTCTTGCCCTTGTAATAATCCCGTGGAGCTCGTTTCGACGAAAGAATGTCCAGAGAAGACGTACGCTTCCTCCGCATCGCTCTTCCGAGTCCCAATATCAATCCCAACGCCATTTCCCCCGCTGATTAGTCGCCCCACGCTCAAGAATTCAAGAACAATGTTAGAAATCCACAGCGGCGCGGCGGGGTTTTGAGTTCGACGGACGGATCCCCTCTTATTGGATCTACAAAATAAATGCCGCGTAAAGCCCAAATGCTGGGCCTGTAGTTTGGGCCTAGGCGCAAATGTCGGGTCGGGTCGGGTCGAATACGGTCAAATGAGATGGGTTGTGGGGCCCAGATGGGGAGTGCATGGGAATTTCACAGAAGGCGCTGCATTTGTTTTGGTCCATCTAAAGTTCAATAAAAGTGGAAAGCCGTCGAAAGCGACTCGTCTGTGTCGGTTCGACTTTAGCATTTCGCATTTTCCCCCCAATAAAATATTCATTTTTTTGGGGCTAAAATTTCAAAAACTAAACTACAAGATGACGTGTAGTTTTCAACCTTTATAATTTCAGTTTAATCATTAATGGCATTGTTGGAAGGCAACTCCCGAGGCCAACCTGTTGGGAGAAAGCCAAGTGTCGATCTAACAGGTCGGAGTCCAATACTTAGACGTACACGAGAGCACCTCAAGTGCCCCGTCTTGGGATAGGAAAGGGTCCAAGGACACCCATTTGGACCGATGTTCCTTGACCTGTCACCCATCCGAACAAGGAAATACCTTGACTGGAGAGATAGCTACCTGCTATAAATAAACCACCATCCATCAATCCAAGTACGAAAATCTATCTAAGCTCGGATTTCACACCAACTTGGGGAGTACAGCTCGCACCGACCTCACAAGTCGCACCATAGGACTTAAGCAGATTTTGGGTATATTTTTTTTAAATCAAAAATTGCATCTCTATATTTGGATTTGGTTCTAATTTATCCTCTATAGTTTCGACCTAATTTAAATATTATTTGTATAATTTTAAAATTTTCAATATAATCTCTATGATTGGGTTAAACTTCACAAGTTCGTCTCGAACTATTTTTTATCCACCTAAAAATCTATCTACTTTTTTAGTTTAAATCAACTTAGACTCTAAGTTGTAACATGTTGGGATTGCAAAGTGTGCAAATCAAGTTTTATATTTGTTATGGAAAATAGTAACTATGGTATATAGATAGGATAATAATCTTCATTAGTGTGAGGTCTTTTGAGTGAAGTAAAAAACAAATCATGAGGGTTATATACCAAAAGTGGACAAATATCATATTATCGTAGAGATACTTAGGGTACCGTTGTCCTTAACAATTGGTCTAACAAGAATAATTAGGTTGGGGTAGATTGATAGGAAGTCAATCATAATCGGGTACACTGATAGGAAGAATGGTGTAACTTTGTTCGAGCGGAGGTGATTGAAGGGGTGATAAACGATACCAAATGTTCCCACAATGTGGTCTATGTAGCAAGTGTTCGTGCTGTATAAAAATAGACTCTCGTAGATAATTATCTCTATTGTTATGATGCATTTTTTGTGAAACCAAAAGCAAACTCACGAAGGTTATGTCCCAAGTGAATAATATAATATCATTTTAGAGGTACTTGGTAGCAAGTTAAATAAAACAAACACCAGGTGATTAAATATGGATAAAGAAAAAAAGCATGTCATGTATTTATATGAATATAACAAATGGAAAATTTTAAAATATAGAACTAGATTGAAAGTAAGCACAAATCATAAATAAAAAAAACCAATATAAAATAAAATTAGGCGTTATTTGATTATGAAATTAATTTGTTGGGAGAGATAGTGCATGTGGAATGGATACTAGTGGGTACCCTTTTTTTTTCCTTTTTTTGGTTAACAATGCTGTGGTCCTAAACTTTTAAGGAGATTTTGTACCTCCAAAAGTGCCCTCTTTTCTTTTTACTTTTTTTTTAAAATTGTTTAACTTTGGTTTTGATTTGATCGGTTGTGGTATTGGTTCGACTTTGCTTTCTACCGATCCGATTGGAGTCTGTTCGATAACGTGGTCACTCCTTTCATGAATGTATAGTTGGTAAATTAAATTGCTACAAATACTAAACAAAAAGTTAAAAGACTAAAACGAACCAGCCAAATGATTGGATTTGATTGAGTTGTATTTGTTATTTTAGAAACTTACACACGAACAATTGATGTGAGTCTAAAAAATACTTCAATCCAACGTCGGTGACTTTTTTTATTGCTTTAATTTAATTTAATAATTTGATTGGGAGATGCATGGAAAACGAAGAACAAACAAGAATGAATCCCAGTTGGCAGTTTCATTTCCGGTAAAAGGAAATCTGTGTTTTCATCTTCATTTCCCATTACCCACTTTCTTTCCCTTTCCTTTTCTTTTTCTTTTTTTTCTCTTTTTGCCTTTGTTTTGCTCTACAACTCACTCACAACCCTAAAGTTTGTCCCATTGCTTTCACAAGCCTGACTTTGTGTAGCCATTGTCGCCTATCACTCTCTGCAATAATATTGTCCTAGTTTATTTTTTATAATATGTCGATATGTCTCCTATTAATAGAGATGTGTTCTTTTCATTGAAACAACAATTTAGGATGTGTTTCTGAGTGATAGTAAAACTAGTGATTTTACAAAAAGAGATTTAAGTATAATCAATTTTTGTCAAACACGATAAATAGAAAAGGAAATGATTTTGACAATAACATCATTCTCAAACACACTCTTGTCTTTAGATTAAATTTTGTAGCAATTTAGTTTTCTGACTCTTAAGTACGTGAGAGTCTTGACAAGTGCAAGTATTGATCTTTAGGTTATAACAATTCAATCTAATCTAATTTGAAAACATATTTAGCCTCAAGTTGGTTATAATAAACTTAAGGAGACAACTTTTTTTCTTGATATCCGTGATTATCCAGAGGAGCTTATGTGTACCTCGACTAATTTCACGGATAATCACCAATCTTACAATATTTGGTGTCAGTAAACACATAAGAATTACTAATTCCTGAAATGGGTGGTCATGAAATTTTAAGGAGACAACCTTTAAACTACATATACTAAAATCGCGAAAAGATTTAAAAGCATAAAGGACTAAAAAAATTTATTTTATGGATCAAATATATTTTTAACTTAGAAAAAAAAAATTAACATCTTAACCGGTTCTAAAAGTAATAATTTAGTTTCTAAATTTGAATAATAATTTAGTCTCCAAACTTTAGCGTGTCTCAAATTTCACCGATTTGGCCCGGGACTAAATCGTTATTTCGAGGCTCCTTCTTCTTTGCTCCTCCACTGTTCCCCTATTCTTAACCAACATGAATTATATTGGCATCCCAAGAAATCTTTTTTAAACAACAAAGAAGAAGAAAAAAGAAGATGAAGGATAATTGTTAAAGATGGAGGAGGCATCGAATCAAATGGGTTTACCAGTGGAGAGATGGAGCTTGATCCACAGAACAGAAATTGCAAGTCTCCTCTGCATTAAACAAACTCTGCTCCTCATTCGTCGCCTTCATAAACTCTCTCTGATTTGAAATTTCAAAGCAATTCATCATCGAAGTTGCAGAACAGTTATCAATGGCGGTGAATTCTCTTTGAATTTTCATCTCTTCGCTCTCTCTGCTTACTTTTTCCCGCAACTCTCTCAGCTGCCAACAAATTCCAACATTATAATTTAAAATTGGAGCATAAAAATGCAAACCCAATTCGGGAAATCAAAAAATGGAGCCGATTTTGAGTACCTTCGAAGCAAGAGAAGTGTTCTGTTTCTCAAGAACATCGTAATCGAGTTTAAGGGCATCGTAATTGACTTTAAGAACTCCATAATCTCTCTCTAATTGCTTGGTTTTCCAACGGGCTCGCCGATTTTGGAACCAAATTGTCACTTGCCGTGGCTCCAGCTCTAATTCTGCTGCAATCTTCAGTTTTCTGTCAGGTTCCAGCTTGTTTTCCACTTCGAAATGCCTCTCCAAGGCCTTCACTTGATCCAGCCTCAGCCGCCGTTTTCTCTCCGGCGCCGGACCGCCGCCGCCGCCGTCCTCGCTGTTCTCTTCTTCCTCCAAACTGTCTAACATTGCCTGAAACTCCTTGCTGTAGCCTCCGGCGGTGGTGGAGCTCGGTTGCTCTGAAAACAAAACCAAAAACAGAGACTCAGAAAACAAAAACAAAAAAAAAACAGAAAAAAGAGAGTTTTTTTTTTCCTTTTTCTTTTGGGTGTTTGGTTTTGAGGATTACTTACCCTTTGGAGAGAAAATGGAGATGAAAGAATCCAGAGATTCTGAATGGCCAAATCTCTTCATCACAACTGCAAAGGAATAAGATGGCCAAACAGAGCAAAATGGTGGGATTTTTATTGGGGCAAAGATTTCAAAAAAGTGTATTTAAAAGAGAACCAAAAAAACTTATAATTTTAAAGTTCTCTCTCTAATTTTTTCCTCGCTCCTGCAACCAAAATGATGCTGCTTCTGTCTTTCTCAGTTTTCATTTCTTGAATTTCATGAGACAGAGCCAAGCATTTGGCTGACAAGAAACTATGGTGGAGTTTTTTTTTTTTTTTTCCTTTTTGAAGTGACATGAAAATATCTTTAATTATTGTCTAATCATAATGGATCAATGTGAAAATAATAATAATAATAAATTGTTTTATTTATTTATTGAAATGGTATTGGAAGGCTTTTTGGTTTTTGTTGTTTTATATAATCAGACTTATTCTCTTAAAAAGGACTAAAAAAGCATCGGCCCCTGCTTTATAACTCACTTTTTTGGGGAGGGTTCTGATGAAGGACCAGTTTTTGGCTTGCTGGTTTTGCGACTTGGGTTCTACACTGCTTTCCCCTTTTCCCTTTTATACTCTGCCAACACAATTGTTTTCTAATTATCTTTTAGTTTGACACAACTGCAGTTTCTGGAATTGAATCTTTCGTTTTTGTAACCTGTACCCTGTTTATTTATAGTAAAGTAATGTTCCAACCTATTTCTTCTTTGAATTTAGTAAAGTAAAATTCATATTGTTGCCGGATCAACTAATTCTGAATTCTGAAGTTATTACACATATAATCACGATCAATTTGATGAAAATATTTACGATCTACCTCTGAGACGATAACATATATCTTATCCTAAAATAACTCAATTAGTTAAAGCATATATTCTTAATCCTTCACTCTAACGTGTTGTTGTACTCACAAAAACAAAAAATGAAGTCAACCCATTAAAGTTCTTAACAAAAATTCATAGAAGATTTTTTTTCCCCAAAGATACTGTCTCTATGTTAAAATGAGCGTGCATTCAATCTGACTACAGTCAAACTTGTCCAACAAGCATTACATATATGATGCTATATTTTAAAAAATGTAATTATCTAGTAGTAATTAAAAAAATGACAGTATTATACTTACCTACACACAAGTCAATTAAAACTCCTACAAAAGCTGATCAACTAAAATTGTTGAGTCAAAACAACACGCCACATAAATTTTTTATTAAAAAAAATGGAAGAAGAAGCAAGAGCAAACAGCTAGCTAAAATAGTATATAAGAGGGAGCAATTGAATTTTTTTTTTCAAGTGCCATCGAGAATGAAAGATCAAAGGCTGCACAGGAATTCTACAAAATCCACTTTCTTTTCAAGAATCCTTCTTTTAGAGACTTGATTCATATGGATGCGCGTGAGTTTAGGGATTAGTCTTATCATAAAGTTGAGGGATTGGATCAATACACAGTCTTGACACATATGCTAATAGCAAGTAAGCCGCAATTATCTGTGACTGTGACTAATAAATCCCACAACTAAATGAAAGTCATGACCAAATCCCATCAAAGATAAATTAACAGATCAAGCATTAATGATAGAGAGATTAGACAAGTTAAATTAAGTAAATGTGGATTGATAACTACAGGCCTGCCACTGTATCTGTATGGCAAAAGTTTACAGTAATTCGTGTGTGAAACAAAAATAGAAGGCATCATCAAAATGTGGTATTTGCTAATGAAGCAGCATATGCAGGCTACAAAATTTATGCTGCATTTTGGTGATCTTGTGCAAAAAGATTTGATTCTATGATTTAGTGGTAACCTCTTTGAAGTAAAAACCTGATAAAAGCCAACCTGACTAGTTTCCTCGTTGATGGTTCGGTTTTAATCCAATGATGACGATGAAGGAGCGCAGCAGGAGGAGATGTCGATACCGGCAACCTCCATGGCATTGCAGACCCATTGTGGCACATCACCATGAGGGAACTATAAGAAAATAAAGAGGCTATTATATTAGGTTCCATATTGACGTAAATTCAGTCAATTGAAAGAACAGCTACTGTCTTTCTTTTCTTTCTCTCTCTCTCTCCTTTTCTTTTTCTTTTCTTTTCTTTTTGGTGTGTGTATAGGGGGGTGATCATTGCCGCCTATTTGACCCACAGAAATCTCTGAGGTCTTATCTTTGAAATTATCAAGCTACTGAAGCAGGTTCTGAGCTAGGCACTTATGTAAGATTTGTGAGAGAGAGAGAGAGAGAGAGAGATGAGTCTTCCCAAGAACCAATACCATTCTCTGCAAAAACTTGCGAACGAACCTGCAAAAAGTTTAAAAGCATGTTAGGCTAACAGGCCACTATTAGAAGCAACTACAAATCGCATCCCGTGTGATGACTTTTTTGTGGTTTATTAAAAAACCTTTGTGAAAATTTTGTGGTTTAAAAAGGTAAAATTGAATAATAGTGTCACACTTTTCACTGGTGTAATCTTTGAAATGAATTTACATTTTCTAGCTGAAGGATAACAAATATAATTTGAATCGATATGTGGAGAAATAAATAATAACTGGGACATTGAAATTTACAAACTTGTAGAGCATAGTTTGGAAGGTAAAATACACTTAGGCCTTGATAGTACAAAATGGAGAACTTACTCTGGAAATTGCCCCTGAACTATTGAAGAATGGAGATCTCTGCTAAGCTGTGAATTTTCAGCACTTCTACAGTTAGTTCTATAAAAGAAACAAAAAATAGGAAATATGTAGGCAAGATAGTGCCCCGGACCTTCATCATGTAATACAAATTGTGATATGAGAGTAGCTGAGAACCCATAGCATCTTTTGTAACAAGACAGTGGATGTAGGCCCTAGTATAGTTCCTGCAGACCTGAGATAGTAAATGATGAAGCAGATGCATACTGTCTCCTTAAACTGAAAATAACTAACTACTAAGAAAAGTATACCATGCAATCACATGTAGGATCAACAGGACGGGTATCATCAGCCATCGCTTTGTGTTTTAGTTTTAAAACTCCCTGCAGTGAATATCACAAACAGATTATGTTTCAAAGGGTGACTAATTAGGCAAAACTGTAACTGAAAGAATAATATATATATATATATATATATATATACATAGACTATCCTACATTTCCCCAATCTCGGCAGCTTGCAAGTCAAATAATAAATAATGTTAAAGACAATGAAAGAGTACAAAAATACACCTAAATATGCACAAAATCATACCTAACAGCATGCATAGAATCAAAGATACGGTCCTCCTTCAATATGATAATAGTTCTATAATTTATAATACTGGAGGTATTAGTAACCAGCACACTAAGCAGTATGGACACAGATACGGCGAGGACACCAGTTTCTAAAAATGTAGGACATGGACACGTTGGGGACACATTAATGATTAAAAAAAGGAAAAATGGAAAAAATAAATTAAAATATAAAGAAGAAGAAGGTAAGCGACCCCACCCAAAAAAGGAAAATATTACTCGTTCAAAAGCTCAGTGATGCACTCACCTCAGGAACAAGCGCTGTGCCAAAGCGAGCAGTACGGGTTGGATAAACACAGTCATACATGTCGGCACCTAAAGCACTACATACTACAATGTCCAGTGGATAACCAACACCCTGACAAGATTAAAATAAGTCAAATAAAGTTGTGGTAACATGAAGAATTATAGAAGTATAAAAACTATACCATAACATATCTAGGTTTGTCCTCAGGCAGTGAAGCAGTGCACTGGGCAACAACACGCCAAAATGAATCTTTATCTTCTCCACCTGCCAGACCACCAATTGCATAGCTGTTGAAACAAACAGGCAGTTTCAGTACCTCAACCATTCAACGCCATTAAAGAAAACAGACTAACAACGTTCATGAGAGCATCAGCTAATGATCTTAAACACTAATGATCAATGAGGAGAATTTAAGTGTACCTCACAAGAATACATTTCTTTGCACGTGAATGAAACAGAAGAGGTTTTCCCAGTAATTAAACAAAGAAGCAAAGAAAGATGAAAGGGGAAGATCAAAACCCCATCGGCCAATTATAACCAGTGTCATGCTTCCTAAGGAAGTTTCTATTTGTATAGTACGGGAGATTCTTTTTTGTTCTCATTTGAGATGCCCTCCACCTATCCCATTGCATTTTGTTATCTTCAAATAAAGTTCTGTTTCCTACTAAAAAATCTCAAGAAAATTAAAAGCCCACAGTTAATACCACCTTCAATAGCTACTTAGGTTTTATGCATCCTATAATGTCCAAAATAAGATTAAATAATATCATCCACTTGAAGTAGTGTAAACTTGCCCTGGTAAATTCCGGTCAACCAAGCCTCGGACGCATATGTCCCTGGCATTAGAATAAACAATCAGATAATATAAGCGACAGTTGTGGGAATGGAGAAAGAAGGACCAGATCCTTCAACTCACTGAGGGACAGTGAAATGATGAAAACTGTTTGAAGTTATACCTTAGGACTGGATCTAAACCGCCTTGCACAATGCCAAATAAATTCTGCTCGTCAGGTCTCTTATGTGCTGAATACAAGAAGTATCTCAGAAAATAAATCCTTAAATATTGAAGTAAATGGAACCATCATGGGTTGTCTCATTGGTCCAAAGGAACCAAGGTAAATCAAAAAGGATTTAAAGGGAATTAGTTCAAACCCATGATGGCCACCTACCTAGGAATTAATTTCCTATGTGTTTCCTTGGCAACCAAATGTAGTAGGGACAGAACCAAGGTAAATCAAAAAGGATTTAAAGGGAATTAGTTCAAACCCATGATGGCCACCTACCTAGGAATTAATTTCCTATGTGTTTCCTTGGCAACCAAATGTAGTAGGGTCAGGCGGTTGTCTCGTGAGATTAGTCGAGGTGCGCGCAAGCTGGCCCGGACACTCACGGATATCAAAAAATATATATACATATATTGAAGTAAATTGAATTAAGGTGACATACTCGGTTGGTCTAAATTTATTTATAGAACATGGACCATACAGCATGAAATGTTGTGAGTGAACAAAGAAATAATGAGAATCTTAAATTATAAAGATGGGAGCTAGGACGGGAAAAAGCAACATTTGAACATGGTGAGTGAAGAATGCTCCGTTTTTAATCAAAACCTAACAAATCACATCAACTTAGAATATAAAAGTAGTTTAACTCAGATGAATAAATCTTTGTGGTCTCTATTCATATGAGTTATTTTTTATAATCCATATTTATGCAAGTGCTTGAAAATTTTACCTGCTATACATCTGTCTATCCATCGAAGCGTACGGTACATGGCCTCCTCAATTCTTGGACCTGTAATGGTTGTTCTCACTACGTCATCAAGAGCCATTATAATATCTGCTCCTATTCTGTTCTGTGAGAAATTTAGGGGGGTAAATGAAGCATTAAAATGCAGTAACCCAAGGGAAAAAAATGAAGCATTGATTGGATATTTTATTATTTTATATACTTGGTGGACGGTCACCAAGATTTGAACCTATATCTGTATTCTATTGACAATTTACAATATCATTTGGGCATAGAGACTATAGAGGATTGAAGAAGAAAACCAACCAGTACAGATAGAAACAACTTCTGAAAGTAAAAATAACAATATTGACAGTGTTAATATCAAGCAAGCATATATTAACCTACTTGAATTTGAATTGATTCCTCAGGAGTCAAAAGCATTGGTTTCCCGTCAACCGGAGACTGAAGAAAGAAAATTTGCATTAGTTACTTTTTGTTTTAGAAGATTTAGAGAATTAAGGTATTCGTCTGTACAAATCAACAAAATTCTTCACCAGAAGATAATGCTAAATACTACTGTCAGCTAAAAGTCTTCATATGCCTAAACAATAGTTAACTTCTGAAATAAACATTGAGAAAGTACCTGAAATGTTACACCTTTTTCGGTGATATCAGCTAAGTGCAACAATGATACCTAGCGAATATTAAATGGAATATAACCTTCATTACGTTGATAATATCAAGAAAACTAATAGAAATGATATGAAGGAATTATAATGACAATAGGAAGTTCAAAGAGAAGAGTGAAGTAAATGAAATTTGAGTTGGTATTTTATAAATAGATATTCAGATGAATGTAGCCTGTACTAGTCCCCATATCAGTCAGACCCTGTACTTTAAGAACTTAAAGGTTCCTTATTTCAGTCGGAGCACTAAATTTCAGACAGCCTACTTCAACATCAGCTACAGGCTCTAAGGTCAAGTATCCAGCATCTCGAAACTTATCTGTTGCAGCAAGTTGCCTACCTCTCCCTTAACTTCCTTTTTTTATAAGAAACGGAACAGTGGTATTATAGACAAAAAAAACGGGAAAACAACCTAGGGGCAAAGGGTAGAGAGAACCCCCTCCCGAAAAATAAGAAATAAGAATCTTCCAGTCATTAATGATTATCACATGGTTGTAATTACCAACAAAAAAAAAATCATTAATTCTTATAGTTAGAGCACCATGTTGTACACTATTACAAAAAATAATTCATCGGAACACTCTTGTTTTCAAAAATCCTATTGTGTATCTCCCTCCAAATCAGCCGTAGGGACACAGCACAATTCCACAAAATATTTGCTTCTCCTTTTATCCAAATATCCCCAAAAGATTCCAAGAGGAGATGATCCAGCCTCATCTTCTTTATCTGTTGCAGAAAATATCTAAAGACTTAAAGACCACAGGTTTTTCCTTTCCATGTTATCTTCATCTACAATGAACTATAGATCTGTGTGTCAAATCAATTTTTTTATCTAATTGCCCTCACCAGGTGTAATACAAGTTATTGATTCATCAGCACGTGAGATGAGTAATTATACTAATACAACACTGTCTAAGTAACATATATTATGTGAATGAGTTTGCAAGGGACTGAAGTTCTCAATCCTTCTGAACTACCATAAAGAAGCAAGAATGACAAATATGTATATATATATATATATGTATGTATGTATGTATGTCTGCCTGCAAATATACGAATCAGAAATGGTGAAGAGGAATCAAAAGTAGATAAACGACCATCTGAAACCCGCCAGAATCAGTAAGCATTGCTCTGGGCCAGTTCATAAACTTGTGGAGACCTCCTAGCTCATCAATTAGCTCGGAAGTAGGACGAAGCGCTAAATGATATGTATTTCCAAGTATAATTTGGCAACCAATCTCCTCAAGTTGCTGATTAGTTAACCCTTTAATTGTCCCTATAATCAGGTAAACTCAATTTCAAACACTACTGCATGCAATTGGACAAGTGATACGAACTACAATTTATATATCTTCCACGAGGGATGCATATGCATGCTGGATTGGCTTCGAAAATATACCTTGGGTTCCCACTGGCATAAACAGAGGTGTTTGACATATGAAGTGGGGGAGAGTGAGTTGAGCAGCACGAGCTCGATTAAATCTTCCCAAAATCTAAATGAACAAGCAGGGGACGAAAAAATCAAGACTTTATGCTAGCACGGAATCATCTGTAAAGTATTATTCAACCATGGATCCAGTAACTTTTCCTGGGAAATATATATGCATGTGCATTATTCCTAAACAGACGAACACACACAGAAGTTATACAAAAACGAAATTATACCTCGAAACGAAGCGCCATGAAACCAATATTTCAACTTCCCAATTTTCCCAGTTGCTGGAGAAGTCTCCGATTAGTACTGCATTTAAGAGAAAACGAGAGAAATAAATGGAATTCGGATGAAAGAGAACTCCGTCGATAACTATGGGCTGTAGATTGCTGACTCTGTGAAAGATGAGCTTACGCAGAGGGCGATAAAAGGCGGGTAAAACGTGTATCAATTGGCAACCTTTGCATTGAGCTATAACATCGCATGCCTATTTATATGGTTGGTTTTACGGTGCGAATAAGACCTAGTTGGGGGAAATTTTAAACTACTCCGGAAGCCGCTCTACGGATATTGTTCGCTTTGAGCATTGTACTTATAATTTGGTTTTTATTTCACATGCAATCTCACCTTATAAACCTATGCAATCTCACCTTATAAACCTAACAGGATAAATTGGAAATGAAGTAATTCCACTACACCACAACTTCACTACGTCACTACTCGTCGGTGGTACAATTCACGTATTTAAAATAAAAATTATCCTCGTAATTTTAACTCCCCTCTTTTTAATGATAATTTTTTTCTCTTCTACATCATGTTTAAAGTTGTACTAAAAATGTACTTAACAAAAAGGTTGTACTAAAATAATAGGTTTTTGTTTGTTTAATATTACTATTTTCTTAACCTAATTTGAACATATTGTCAAATATAAAATTATCTATATTACTTTATAAATTCTTCTGCAATTATAGACAACCTAGTCTATTTTGACATCGTATATCGTCTATTTGGGAGGCGACATGTAGCTACGTTGCTTTAAGAGATTATTATAACGAACATTTTGAAAGTACAACGACTATACAGAATAAAAGTTGAAAGTACACAGATCAGATTAATACTTCAAAGTATAGACCATGACCAACGAAAATCAAAACTACAAACTAAGTATTTAAACATATAAATAAAAATATATAAATTACTTAATTACATTTTTTAAATATCTAAAGTCTAAATATAGTAATATACATTATGCACCCTTTAAAGTTGTACAAAAAAAAACATGATTTGTTTTCAAAAGGAAAAAAATACATGATTTTTGTGGGTTTAGTATTAATACTGTTTAAACTTATTTTTAAAATACCATCAAATATTTAAATTGATCTATAATGCTTCATAAAATTGTATACCATGAGAGATGATATAATTCATTTTGAATTGTACATTGTCTATTCGAGAAACGACACATAGCTACGTTACCTTCAGATATTACCATGATGATTAAAACAAATAAAAATTGAGAATACAAAAATCAAAATAAGCACTTTAAAGTACAAATACCATCATAAACAAAAGTAAAAAATATTTAAACAAAAAAAAGATACTAGTTACCTGATTAAATTTTTAAATATCTAAATCTAAATATATTATTATACAGTATACGCTTATTTAAAGTTGTACTAAAAAATAAAATTATGTTGTTTAATATTATTAAATTTTTAAACTTATTTTAAAAATAATTTGAAGTATAAATTTACTTCGAGTCGTCTCTCAATAGATTACATGTGGCTATGTCGTTTTAAGAGATGAATCCTAAAAGTTTTAAACAAATTATCCCACATTTTGAAATTTACGCCTCCATAATCGGTGAGAATATAACCACCTTACTAAAGTGGGTAAATTATTTAAAAATTGTAGAAGTCAAGTTTAAATAGATGATATATGTAATTTTTTTTGAAGCAACGTGGCTGCATGTTGTCTCTGCTACGATATACCATGCCACATTCAACCAGACTATCTCCACATGAGCCCTATTTTGAATAAGTTATGATTTGATAATATTTTAAAAACAAGTTTAAAAAACAGTAACATTAAAAAAAAAAAACCCCTACTTAAAAGTTTGGAATTAATTAAAAAAATGAAAAAAAAGGAATTCATTTAAAAAGGGAAAAAAATGGAATTAAATTTTATAATTCGTTATTTTATTTATTTGTTTAAAATGATTTAATGGCTATTGAACAACCTAATTATATTATGTCCCATAACCGATCCATATTCCAAAGAATTGAAGATGTCGAAGATATTTCGGGTAAAAAAAACATCAAAATCCGGAAAACGATCTGAATGACAAACGATCGTCGGGCATCAGCGCAAGCTGTCAAGCGCATCGGAATTGAAAGATTCAACTCTTAAGCTCAATCCGAATTTCATACTCTGAGCTCGTTCACCTACTGAGAAACGAAGATCCGGAAAATATACTTTCAACTGTCTCATGTTCAATCTGATCGTGTGGAGCATGCTTGGTACTGGCACTGGCGATCTACTAAACCGGCTTGCCTGATCGGAATCTTGTAGACGTGCACCAGTTGCCGATCAAAGGTTGGAATCACTCCTCTTTGTTCCATCACGGTCTGATTTAAGCAACCTAGAAGCTGCTGCACGCAGAGCTTTTTTGCAGTTGACTGATACTCGGATGCTTATAATATTAATTTCGTTTCCTTTTGGTCGAAAATTGAACACGAACTGACTTGGTTCTTCGGTTTATCGAATTTATTTTGCAGCTCTTCGAGTTCACAGCTCAAGATTTATATTCAGGGATTAGAATTACTCTATCCGGAAAATGCAGCACATTCCAGCAACTTTGGAGGAACAGTTGTTATTGAAAGCCATCAAGGAAGAATGTCCTTGGGAGAGTCTCCCGAAACGGCTCCAAGCAACGTTGTCCTCAAAAGAAGAATGGAACAGAAGGTTAGAAACGTCCGTCGGTCGTCTTTTGGTTTTACTCTGACTTTTCGGATAGCATAATTTTCAATAGATTTAGGTACGGCCTCTGTGACACGAAACCAAAAGGTGCAAAATATCACAATCTGTTCGTTAACCGATGAATTGTTCACTTCTGATTTGTGCATTTCTCTCTTATCCTACGAAATATAGTTATTTTCTACTTCGTTGGAAAGGGTAGAGTCCAAGTGCAAAATGTATGAAGTTCATCAGTAAAAACCGTTGATTTATGTTGCACTTATGTAAAGAGGCATCATTCGCTAAAGCGCTCTTGCTATAACTGCTGGGCTATTTAGCTACGTTTAAATCAGAAATAAATATCACCTCAATAATTAGGTCAAAACAATTTGTTTTCTTACTAATGTAAGAACACAAAAGGGGAAGACAAGATACCGGCAGTGGAGCATGCATAAAAGCACTACAATTGGCACAAGTAACAAAAAAGGGTCACTGCAAATCTGATTACATAGCGAACACCAATTATAGGTAAAGACTGTCACCATTGCCCAAAAGTCATCATCCTCTTTGGAATTATCCTGTTTATTTTCACCCACGATTTGCAAAGAAGAGATTATGTTGCATTGATCTGAGGGGTTTCCTCTTTCCCTTGAACGGATTTCTACACGTAATTGTCTTCAGCACATCTTTAATGGTTTTAGGGGACAAAAATGTTGAGCAAGGATATCGGGTGCATTTCTTGGGTTACTTGTATTGACTACTCCCAAGCATAAAGTCTGATTGAAAAAAATAACCACTATTGTAGTTGTAGCATTGCTTTACCATATTATTATTACTCTACAAAGTTCAATGGGCAGAGGAAAGTTTCTTGGAGTTGGGTGGCGGAAGATATATTTGCTGGTGAAGTTACCTAGAACCTCTAATAAAACCTTCTGATTTCTTATAAACGGTTCTTTAATAATATGTGAAGAAATAAAAGGTGGAAAAGTTGTAGATCATGTTATATGGCGACTTGAGAATATTGAGATCTACCCCCTTTGAATTGAAGGTATTACACAGAGATATGTCAACATTCCGCATTTGTTTATTCACCTTTATTTTGGAAATTATTTGGTCCAAGTAGTACAATTCATGTCAATCATCTAGCCTCAAGGAAGAAGACCAGTGCATCATATTATAAATATCATTTAATTGAATGTAGGCTTTATGAAATATATATATAATGCATATAGGTTGGGGCTTGTTTTCTTTCTTGCTTCAACTTGGAGTTTCTCATCTAACTACTTTTGTAATTATGTTTCCTCTATGATCAATGCTGATTGCTGATCGGAGTATTTCTTGTAGTCCTAGGGCTTGGGTTTGGGAAGACTCCATATTTTATTTCACTCAATTTCATCAAATAAGAATTCTTCATTATCTCTTTCTTCAATGAGATTTTATTTATTGTATATATATATTCCCCGAAGGATAATGCATTTGGTATTCAAACGAAGTTTGACCTGAAGAGGCAATTTCCCTGTCCCACTTAACCATTGAAAAAGTTGGCAGCAATTTAAATACTGGAAAATGACGGTATAGAATGCTAAAAAGATACAAGCATTAATAAGCTAAGCCCCCCTGATTTTTAAAATGGCTATCACTTTCTTTAATGTTGATGCATGCTAATTTCGTGCAGGATTATTGACCACTGTATAAAGAAGAGACTTCCATGGAACACTAGTTTTGCCCGCAAAGTATGCAAAGAAAGTGAATACTATGAAGATATGATGCGTTATCTGCGAAAGAATCTAGCGGTCTGTGTTGTAGCTAAAGTTCTCCAAATTATTTATTGAATTAGTATCTCATTGATTATTGCTGAAGTTCTCATCGGCATCAAGTTCTACCTGTTAATTGGTGTCTTGTAAGACCCACCTATTGCAATTTTTGTTATGGAAGATGGTTGTAATGTTTCGAACTTGATGTTCCATGTAATATACTTCTATCAACTTGGAGTATTGCCAAGTGAGAAAAGGATTGTAGAAATACTAGTTGTTACATTTTATTCTGCTACTAAACCATATATGCTGTAAAACAACCTAGTTTTGTTGAGATTCTAACTCAAGGGTTGGGCATGGTGGCAATAACCCTTGGACTCAACCTAGTAGTTATGAGTGACAATCCTTTTGGGTTCATTCTTTTATAATATTATCTCACATATCTTTTTTATTTTTATACCTACACAAGAAACTTGTATATACCAACCAAAAAAGAGATAGACAACCTAAGGGCTGGGTAGAGAGAACCCCACTCAAAGACTAAGTAAAGGCTTTCCAGTAGTTCATGAACATGGAAAGATTGTAATTAGTATCTCACATATCTTGACTGCAAAAAGTTGGATGTCTCTAATTTTGGACCCAAAGAAGGTCGAGGGTCTAAGGAAAGGGATATTTGAGTACAAAAATGTTCCTTGTGATCTGAACTCTATTATACTTAATGGATAAGATAACTACATTAGCATGCACATATATGTCATCACCTTGATTAAATTTTCTTTTCTCATTAGTGTTTAAACATTGATGTTTTACCTGCAGCTATTTCCTTATCACCTTGCGGAGTATGTTTGCCGTGTAATGAGAATATCACCCTTTAGATATTACTGCGATATGATATTTGAGGTCATGAAAAACGGTAAGAGCCTTCTCACAACTTATGCAATACAGTTACTTAATGTGAAACCATTGTAAGTATACTAGTTAAAGTATATTATACCAAGCTCTTAAGAATAATATGATAATTAAATAAATCTTAATCTAATAGCTTAAAACTTTATGGTTTGTGATAATTCATCGGAGAATGAGTTTGAATGATCTTAACCTCAAATATTTGCATTCATGTTCTTCATTTTAACATTAATTGTGTGAATGATGCAAACTATGAATTAAGTAATATTGGAGTCTTCATGTGAGGGGTATGTAAAAGTTAGTTATGTAATTTATGTAATTTTAAGTTATACTCTAAACTTACAAAAAACTGCGAGTTTTTGGATTCAAAGAATGTGTCTATGATGGAACCTTATGCCTCCTATCTGTTTAACGTATGCAAGGAGAGGCATAAAGTGAGTGAGGAGTGAGATCTAGTGTAGTGTTTAGTTGTAAGGCTGACGTTGTCTCTCTGAAGAAAATTGTTAGGCGTTGTGAGTTCAATAGAATATGTGGGAGGGATATTTATGTTGGAGTCAATATGGAAGTAGTAACTAAAGGAAATCCTAGTATATGGAGAGTCCTATGCCTCTTCAAGTGCTTGGTTTTTGTGTGGAGGAAAGGTAGTTACAATTTATAGGTATACTGAAAAAGTCGGGGTAGACGACATACAAGCTTTAGCCATCCTCTACTCGGGTATGCACCCATTCTTTTGTTTTTGTTTTTGTTTTTTTGAAAAGAAACAATTTCATTGATGTATGAAATTTAAGTAAAAAAGGGGAACAAAAGGAAGGGATACCCTCCACGGGATCTACAAAAGACCCCTCTAATTGGATAGTAGAGGTGTAAAACTATAATGATGAAAAAGAGGAAAACATTTACACCAAGGTAGGACCAAAAATACAATGGAATCAAAGAAATATTCACAGGGGAGCTCATTTCCTTTGAAAATCCGATGATTTCTTTCCATCCATATAGCCCAAAAAACCGGCTTGCACAAAGTGCATCCAAAGAAGCTTTTTCTTCTTAGTGAAGGGGTGTCATATGAGAAGTTAAGCCAATGTGTTACTACGGCTTCTTTATGATTTGTAAATGATTGGAAGACCTTTTTAGTTTAGTTCTTTTGGCGGGGTTCCCTCTACTCTTCCTCTGGCCTTTAGGCAGTTTCCTCTCCACCTTGGAGTTTTTTTTTTTAATATATTCATGTCTCTTATCTAAAAAAAGAAAATGAAAAATAAACGAACCCCTCATTCCTCTACCCTTTTCCACTAGAAGTTCCTCATCAGCCTGGTGTACCCATGTTTGAAAAAAATATTGGCCAACAACATAGTAGGTTAATTACTCCAAGTCTATAACTATAAGCTAGTTTGTCGGGACGCGGGTGCCCCTGGGTATAGGGGAGCAAATCTCCGACTCCCAGTTGTAGGGAGAAAAAAAAACTATAAGCTAGTTTGTTACCAAGCCAACTAACGGTAAACCAATACTTGACCTGACATCTTATGTATTGAATGAAATATGTTTTACACAACAAAGATATATTTATTTATGTTTTTGATAAGAAACAAAGATTCATTGATCTATCAAAAGAGGAGGCATCTTAAGGGCAGAGGGTTGGGAAGACCCTCCCCCAAAAGCTAAACAATAGCAGCCTTCCAATTCCTATCTATTATTTGTAGGCTATAATTACAAAAGAATTTCTTGTGGTATAAGGACCACCAAGAAGCAATGTGCTGTATACTAAAACAAAACGTGTCGTCGATAGAAATCTTGTTTTCGAAAATCCTCCTATTCCTTTCCTTCCAAGTCAACCATAGAGTCGCCCTCGCCGCACAATTCCACAGAACGTAGGCTTTGCCTCTAAGCAAAGTTCCCCCAAAGTTTTCAAGAAACAAGTCATCGATTCTTTTAGGGAGACAAAACTGAAGATCCATCTCCGACCGAACAAACGCCCAAACCTTTGTAACAAAAGAGCAATGAAGAAAAAGGTGGTCTATTGTTTCCGCTGCATTGTTACAAAGCCAACATATCGAAGGAGAAAGAGACCTGAAAGGAAATCTTCTTTGGAGCCTCTTTGCCGTGTTTAAACTTCTATGGAACACTGACCAAAGGAAGAATTTTACCTTCTTGGGGACCATAAAATTCCATATGCAGGAGGTCACTGGAGCTTTAAGCTTTTGTGATGGTTTAATCTGAAGAGAAAAAGTTGATTTTGCTGTAAAGAGACCACTGCTCTCCCCTTTCCACCAAAGTTTATCCTTCCCGTTCCTTGCTGCCAAAACTCAATCTTTTCTAAGAAGCTGGCCCACCTACTGAGTTCTCTGCCGAAAAAATTCCTTCTCAACCCCAAGTCCCAAGTATGGGAAGAAGTCTCCCAGCAATCTGCCAAGGAGCAGCCTTTTTTGGTTGAGAGTATGTACAAATCAGGGAAAGAGGTTGCAAGAGGAGAGGAATCTGCCCACCCATCTTCCCAGAATCTGACCCTTTCACCTTTTGAGGATTTGAAAGTGATC
This sequence comes from Momordica charantia, assembly GCF_013281855.1. Taxonomy (NCBI): domain Eukaryota; kingdom Viridiplantae; phylum Streptophyta; class Magnoliopsida; order Cucurbitales; family Cucurbitaceae; genus Momordica; species Momordica charantia. The sequence goes on from NW_028275159.1 coordinate 4,515,573, forward strand.
CACTTCTCAAAACTGTCTCTGTTTCTAATAATATCCATCCAAGGGCGACCTTTTGATGAGCTACCCTTAGGGAGGGAAAACCAGCCGTAGGTCTCAACCCCATAATCGCGCCAATGACCCTCCTCCACAAAGCTTTATCCTCATGTGCAAATTTCCATAACCATTTAAACAGAAGGGATTGGTTTCTCTGTTTTAAAGAACCAACCCCAAGACCACCCTGTCTTTGAGGAAGAGAAGTCGTATCCCACTTCACAAGGTGACAGCCCTTTTTTTGGTTACCTCCTGTCCAAATGAAATCCCTTACCACTTTCTCCATAGCCGACACTACCGTCTTCGGAGCTTTCAACAGAGAGAAAAAATAGACCGGGATGCTATTCAAGACGGATTGAGCAAGAGTGATGTAGTTAAGTAGCTCTTCATAGCTTTTCTCGATTATTAGCTACTGTTATAGCTTTTATTTTAGTAGCTTTACTTTTACTGCACAGTAACAATAGTTACTCATGTAATTCTTAAGCTTGAAACCTCTATAAATAGGTTTCAGCCTTTTAATGAAAGGGCATTGAATCATTTCTTAAAAAACCTTGTGAGGTGCTACATCAAATTGGTATCAGAGCATCCCGATTTTCTGGGTTGTATGGCGGGAAGGAAGTTGATCAACATTGGTGACTCTTCTCTCGTCAACAAAGAAGTGGAGCAAGCCTCCATTCTCTCGCCACGATCATCAACCGCACGCTTGCTGTCGGTTGAAGGAGAGGTGAAAACCATCCAGCAGGATGTCGGCGAGATTAAACAAATTTTGGAGATCATCCATGACAAGCTCGAAGCAATGAGTGTACAGCAAGCTACGGTTAGAACTCCTCCTCAAAATTCTACAAGATTGGATCAAGAAATGTGGATGGAGGATCAAAGGACTAATTACCTGCCGGAGAGGTACCATACACCACCAAGAAGAGTCGAAGAAGTCAATCAGAGACCAAGAAACCTCCAAGAACAGCACCTTGTGCAGCCTAGAAGGTACCAAGATTATGTTCTTGAACCAAGAATGCTCTAAGAATTGAGAGCTGTCCGGCAAGACTTCAACCAAAATCTTGGAGTTTGTACACCAAGAAGGTATCAAGAAGGTTCAAGCAACAATGTTGGAGTTTGTACGAATTTTAACAAATTAGTTTCATACAAGACTAAGGTATTTTGCCACCAAACTCCAAACAACAGCCATGAAATTTTTCTTTCTTCTTTTACAAAACTCCCAACTAGAGAAAAAAACCCAAGTGATACCTTAACCAAGATGGGAAGATTTTGCCACCAAAAGAGTGAAGACACTTCAAATGATTTCATAAGACCAACAAAAATTTCAGAGGATGCAAGAGGTAACTCAATTTTGCCTCAAGTTGCTGCCTTCGATGTTGATTTCAGAAATTGTGGAATCCAAAACTCTTCTCAGGTTGTGGCAATTGAGCAAGAGGATGAGTTTTTTCTTAAGTTTGACAATTATTTTGATGGGGAAGAAGAGGTTGATGAAGAATTGATAGGAACAGATGATGATTCTACTTTTTCTTTGGCTACATTGTTCTTTGAAGTGGAAATGCAATATGTTAACGGGCAAAAGAATTAACAAGAATCTTTATTGAGATGTTTGGGTCAAGAATTTCACAAGAATTGTCAAGATGAACCAATGAAGAGGTAGAATCTTTTACTGGCTTCTGATTTTTTCCAAAGAAAACTCCCTTGGATAAGTTCAAATAATATAGAGGATGAATTTCTTTTGAGTTTTGCTGATTATTTTGATGAAGGAGATGCAGATTCTCCAATTGAACTTCAAGAACATCGGCTACAAGAAAATGCAAGAAAGCTCTTCCTTCCAAGTAGACTTCAAGAATGTAAATACAAGAAGAAGAAAGTGGGTAGTTTTCCGAAGGATCCCGAGGAAAAGAATGTTGATAATTTGGAACACTTTTGTCTCAACAGATTATTGCATCAAAATTTCTTGGGATTTAATTCAATTTGGTCACTTTATCGTTTTTTGATGAGTTAAAAAAGACATTTTCGATTGAAGTATTTTTGAACCACAAGAAGAGGCGAGTTTCTAGTTTGCGGATTGTTCACCACCTTCTAACTCCACTACTTTTCAACTCGAGGACGAGTTTCATTTTGGGGTAGGGGAAATTGATGTAGTTAAGTAGCTCTTCATAGCTTTTCTCGATTATTAGCTACTGTTATAGCTTTTATTTTAGTAGCTTTACTTTTACTGCACAATAACAATAGTTACTCATGTAATTCTTAAGCTTGAAACCTCTATAAATAGGTTTCAGCCTTTTAATGAAAGGGCATTGAATCATTTCTTGAAAAACCTTGTGAGGTGCTACGTCAAAGAGTGAGTTTTCCCCCTTTGGATAGAAGAAGATTCCTCCACTTATCAAGTCTTGCTTTCATTTTATCAATAACCGGCTCCCACAAGGACTTTGCTCTTTGATTGCCTCCCAAGGGAAAGCCTAGATAGGAGCATGGCAGATTCTCCATCTTACAACCCAGCAGACTGCTCCAATGAGTGACAACATCCTCCTCACAATTTATCCCAATCAAAGAAGTCTTTCCAATATTTAAGGACAAACCAGAAGCTATCAGAAAGATATTGAGAACTCCCCACCAATTACCAAGGATGTCATCAAAGGGAGGGCAAAAAATCAGAACATCATCTGCATATTGAAGGTGGTTAAGCTCAATCTCGTCCCCCCCAAACGAAAAACCTCGCAAGACATTTTTCTCACAACAGTAGTCATGGAGAACCCACATAGATTAAACCAAGTGGTCATGGAGAACCCAAAAAGGCACCAAATATCTTTTGAGTTTTTAAATTACTGAATTTTGTAGGGTTGTAAGGTTGTCATATCTTTGAACTTACAACTTAGCGAGACCTAGTTATCAAATTGAGAAAAGATTTTGGAATAGGTTTGTGGAACTTTTTGCAGCTACTCTCTCACACACACACACACACACAAAGACAGGTCTTGTTCCTACCGCATGTAGGAACAGTTAGCTTTTTAAAATAACACTTTCTTGAAAAGATTTTGGAATTGCAACTATTCTTCTGCAATGAATCTGATGTAGGCTAAATTTTGAGTTCCTGGAGTTTCACTAGCATAATGGATTAATCTCTCTCTAATTAGTATCTTTTTCAACAATACATTTAAATGGTGGTCTTAACTTTATACTTCCACAACCTAGTGACTTGCTTTTTCTTGAAAGATGAGGAAGTGTAATTTATGTAAAATTAATGTTTAGATCAAATTAGGGGTATTGTAGTGTTTTGAGGGAACACATACTATTCTCTGCTTCATCCCTTCTTCAGCATCCTATATCCTTTTGATGGCTTCAGATAAATACTGTGACTTGATAATTTGCTTGTGCTTTTATTTACTTGCAGAGAATCCTTATGATAGCATCCCAAATTTCAGTGCGGCTGATGCGTTGCGGTTGACAGGAATTGGCAGGAATGAGTTTATTGATATCATGAATAAGTGTAGATCCAAGGTACCAGATATGTGTTTATATGTTCATGTATTTATTGTAGATCTAACTATGATCAAATTTGTAAGTGCATTATACTTGTTTCAGGTACATGTTCTATTTGTAAGTGAATTATAATTGTTTTTATATGAAACATTGAACAAGAAGGACTAAGGAGAATACAATGATCAAATTTGTAAGTGCATTATAATTGTTTTGACCATTGAATAGAAAAATAACAAAGAAATTTGATCATAATTGTGAGTAACTATGCTATGATCAAATTTGTAAGTGCATTATATTTGTTTTTATATGAAACATTGAGCAAGAAGGAGACAAGACAATAGGAGAATAAGTCTTGACAAGTTACATGAGTCTACTTTATGATCAACTATGATATCTTGATTGTAAAATAAGAAAGGGAAGCTCTTGAAAATTTTCAGTTGAAGACATCCAAAGAGAAGCAGCAGATAATAATATAGTCTATACAATATGCGTTTTTCCATCTAGCCATCTTCAAATATCCCACCATTCATTTCTTTCAAGATGCTCCAAAGGATTGCCATATTATAATGAATGCTTCATCATGTTCTTCATATGTTTTGACATCTACTTCTAGCACATCTTTTGCAAACATATGCTGAATACCACAATACAGTTTAACCGAACCATTCCCGAGGACCAGCAAACAGATGGTAGAGATGTTTGTTTCTGGATTTACGATCCTGTAGAGGGTTTCTCTTGTGAGTAGTTTTATCAGCTGTTATGCAATCCATCTACATGTGAGAGCCCACTCTATCCTTGTTCTGGAAGGTGAAAATTCTTAAGAAGGTTAGATTCTTTGTTTGGCCGGTCTTATTGGGCAGAGTGAACACCTTGTACTTCATCTTAAGGCATTATTAAGTGGTGGTGGGGCTGTATTGGTGTGTTTTGTGCAAAAATGATGCTCAAGACCTGAACCACATTTTATGGAGCTGTCAATATGTTCGAACTATTTGTGATGGATTCTTTCAATTGTTCTAGCCTGGTTTGGCCAGACCCAGTGGTTGCTCAGATATGATGGAGTAGGTTATGTGTAATCCCCTTTGTGATAATGGCCAAATTCTTTGGCAGGTAGATTTTTTCGTGGAGATTTGGGGTCTTTGATTGGAAATGAACAACATAATTTTTAAAAACTAGGAGAGGTCTCTCTAGATTGTGTGGTTTATTGCTAGCTTTAACACCTTTGGTTTGTATTGGTTCCTAAGAAGTTTTGTTCAAACTCTCTAGGTCTTATTTCTTTGAATTGGAGTCCCTTCTTGTATAGTTAGCATTTGGACTCCGTTTGCAGGCTAACTTTATGTATGCAAGATGCTTTGCCCCTTTTGTATTTTTTCTCTTTATCTTTTCTCTATGAAAGCTTGATTTATTATTTAAATAAAAGATTGTTTATATGGAAGGGGCAAAATATGTGTAAAAGATGTTTATTGTCTTCGCATCCAGTTTCACAACAGATGCACCTCTGTGGCAGAAGGCAATAATTTTTCATTTAATTTATTATGTGCATTTACGCTTGGGTTTGTTATTCTTATCCCTGCAAATATTGGGTTCAGTTCATCACATGTGGAGCCTTTTTTATTTTTACTAATTATTCTTCTACATTGATGAGCTTTTTCATGTGTTAATATCTTTTTCTTCCTTTGAGAAATCCAGAAAATTATGTGGAAGCTAAACAAGTCCATTGCAAGAGAGCTTTTACCTTCTCAACCTATCGATTTCGTCATCGAACCATGGTGGGGAGTTTGTCTTGTAAACTTCACATTGGAAGAATTTAAGGTGAATTTCAAATAAATACTAGTTCCATGTTCAATATTTTACTGTAGCATGCAACAAACAAATAATTGTTTTCTAAAGTATGGCAGTGCATAAATGTTATTCTGTTTCTATTTTCTGTGGTTTGATTCAATTTTGCTAATTTTGTAAATATGTAGAAACTCTCAGAAGAAGAAATGGCAACAATAGACAAAGTTTGTAAGGAGGAGGCTAATTCATTTATTCTATTCGACCCAGATATTGTAAAAGGTCTCTTCAAAAGAGGATTGATCTACTTTGATGTTCCTGTTTATCCAGATGACCGTTTTAAGGGTAAGCAATAAATTTTCAAATATATGTTTATTTTTCTAGTTAGATAAAAGATGAGTTTCTTTAATTTGATGTTATTCCTGTAAGACGACATATTTCTGGACTGACACCTGAAAGCCCTAAATATTTCTGTAAGACATACATGTATATATATTTTTTAAATATGGGCTGTGTCTCTCCTATTAGCACATGACAATCAATTCTAAATTTTATATGTTAAATTAAATGTGATCAACTGATCATATTGGTTTTAGAAGCCAAATCTGCTGTTTTCTGGTGTATCTCATACAACCAGGATAACTAATATGTTAATGTCATACCATTACTTGGCTACTAATGCTGTTCGTTTGAGCTTATTCACAAAACGATGAAATGTTTCTTTCAGCACTATCAACTTATATATATGTCCAGTGTCTTGGTTTGACGATATAATAACAGTTTCATGGTCTTAAACTTGGCATGTAAACTTTTTGTTAATCTAAATAGTTACTGTATACTAGAAAAAATATATATTTAATAATAAGGTTAAATAGGCACATTGGCCTTATTGGAACCACTCCTTTGTAAGAAGGGATGAATTGGAGATATTAATACTTTTATTGATCCAGTTTCTAGGCTTGAAGGGTTTGTTTCCAACCGAGAACAGTCATATGAAGACCCGATTGAGGAGTAGGGCAATTATCTACCGCAGCTTGTTTCTTTTCTTTTTAGTATTATTTGTCTGACTGGGCCTTATGAAGAAAAGTCTGTTGTTCAGGTTATTGTATGCAGTTTTTGTTGTTTCAAGTGAAAATGCAACTGTCGCTGAACTGGCAGCAACATTACAGGCTGACCTAAATCAGCTCCAAGCTGCTGCATCTTTTGCTTGTAGATTGGGATGGGCAGTAAAAGTAATTGATCCAGCATCTGTTCTTCAAGATACAAGCATACCTAACTCTCCTAGGGCTATTTTTGCTGATGAAGATGCTTCTCTAGCTGCTTCAGGTTCATCAAACATGCTTTCTGATGGCGATGCTTCCCAACAAGGGTGGACAGATAGTTTGGGACCAGATTCTGATAATCGTGTTGCTTTTGTTGTAGATGCTAATATAACATCATATCTCATGATGGGGTCTGTTTCACCAGGTCTGTCTTTTAGCTTCACCAGGTTTGTCTTTTAGCTTTTTAGTATTTTATTATTTTTTTAAAAAATTTCTATAATATCCAGTTTCTTTTTCCTCTTCATCTTAAGGATCAAACTAATGAAACTGAATAAAAGAAACAATAACCAAGAAAAGTAGAACAAAATCCTATAAAGAGAATTGAAAAGCTGGCTAGGACAACTGAAGCTTTTTTTTTTTTTTAAATTTTACAGATTAACCCTCCTTTGCCTTTAGCTGAGACTTTAGTATCAAATGCCCAAGGAATATAAAACCTTTGTTTTTACTTATTAAGTATAATAATTGGATGAGCTACATTTATGGATGACTTAATGACTTCAGTTTGTGTTGACAATGCTCTGAAAGAAAGTAATGCTCGGTGATTCAAACATAAAATGGAAACGACGGTAGTTTAATGTACTTTCAAATGCTACTAATAGGTGGCTCTGTAACTTACAAAACTTGAACTTTCTTGTGGTTATGTTGCTATTGCCGATTCAGTTCTCTTCATTTATGAATGTTTCAGCTCTTAGTTTGTTCCTATTCCTCCCTCCGTCAAGGTGGGCTGTCTTGAGGGAGGGAGGAATTACCTTCTTTTTTTGAAACTCCAGCACTGAGCCTTAGAATTACCGGATACATCTCATAAACCACTGTATATTTTGCTTTACCAGCTTCATGAACTAATTGAATATTTGTGAAGAACTTGGCGCAGTAGAGTAAGTTAGGTGGTGTGGTAGATACATGGCATTTTGTAGAAAGTTAATTAAACAAGATGTACAACTTCCCTTCCCTCCCACTTTCTTCTACGACTGATCCATTTTTACCTGGATGCCTTAAGTAGTGCTGTCATTGCATGATATATATATATATTTTGATATCCGTGAGTGTTCGGGCCAGCTTACGCGCACCTCGACTAATCTCACGGGACAACTGCCTGACCCTACAATATTTGGTGTTGGGAAACACATGAGAATTACTAATTCCTAAGGTAGGTGACCATCATGGGATTTGAACCCATTCCCTATTAATTAACCTGAGTTCCTTTGGACCAATGAGCCATCCACATGATATATATAAAATAGATAAAATATCGTTCCTACATGATATCTTTGCACTTCTTTTCTTCTTCTTTTTTTTTTTAAAAAAAAGAAACGAACTTTTCATCGATTTAATGTAAAAGAATAGAAAATTGTTCAAAGATACAAACTCCCGAAGGAGTGAAAATGTAAACAAAACGGAAAACAAAACATCAAACTAAACATAACACAGACAAAAGCTAAGGGGGACTGGGGGAGTTATAAAAGCCTCCCAATTAGAACAAATGTTTGCAGCCACCTTTGAAATCTATTTTGCTTTGTATGCATTTATAAGCAAATGTAAGCTTATGCATTTGGAACTCTTATTGTTTCTTTAATTGTTTTATCAGGACTGAAATCCCATGCTGTAACCTTGTATGAAGCTGGCAAACTAGGCCATGCTTGCATTGCAGATCTTTGCAAAGATCTAAGTACCTTAGAAGGAGCAAAATTTGAGGGTGAACTGCAGGAATTTGCAAATCATGCATTTAGCCTACGTTGTATATTAGAATGTTTATTGGTAGGTGGAGTTGCCACCAGTGCCAAAGGAGAGGAGGGAAACTGTGATAAATTAGATGCAGAAGCTTCTGACAACAATGAATCCAAAAACAATGCTTCAATTGAAAAGTTAGAATACTTGACTATGGACGAAGATCAGAAATGTGCTGATGATTCTAGCTGTTCAGCAGTGCTCCTTGAGGATTCTGCCTCATCTGAATCTCTTAAAAACAGTGCTGGTGATGAAACGAATTCTGCAGCCTCTTTAGATGGTGGAACTTCCTTTAGTCAGGTAACTGACCCAGTTCCTGATCTCCAAGTTGATAACAAATCGATGCAGATTGATGAGCTAGAGAATGGAGGAGAATCACTCAAGAGAAGAAAGAAATATCAAGTTGATATTCTTCGCTGTGAAAGCTTGGCTTCTCTTTCACCTTCAACATTAAATCGGTTGTTTCTTCGCGACTATGATGTTGTTGTTTCTATGATTCCTCTTCCTCCTTCATCAGTTCTTCCTGGACCAACAGGCCCTATCCATTTTGGTCCTCCATCTTATTCATCTATGACACCTTGGATGAAATTGGTTTTATATTCAACTGTAGCCAGTGGGCCACTGTCAGTTATACTAATGAAAGGGCAATGTTTGCGTATGCTTCCTGCACCATTGGCCGGCTGTGAGAAAGCCCTAATATGGTCTTGGGATGGTTCAAATGTTGGTGGCCTGGGAGGAAAATTTGAAGGAAATTTTGTAAAAGGGAGTGTACTTTTACATTGCTTAAACGCACTTCTCAAATACTCAGCTGTCTTGGTGCAGCCCCTTAGTAAATATGATCTCGATAAAAGTGGGCGAGCCATTACCGTTGATGTTCCTTTACCCTTAAAGAATTCTGATGGTTCAATTGTTCAAGTAGGTAATGATATGGGTCTATCTGAGGAGGAGATTTCGGACTTGAACTCCTTGTTAGTTGTTTTAGGAAACAAGTTAGAACTGTGGACAGTTGGTTATATACGGGTGTTGAAACTCTTCAAAGAAAGGGAGTTGGAAAACTTTTCATCGGATGAGAAGAACTATGAATGGGTACCATTGAGTGTAGGATTCGGGATACCACTTTTTAGTCCCAAATTATGTGATAATATTTGTACAAGAGTGGTCTCATCCGAATTACTCCAGTCAGATTTACTGTATAAGCATCATGACGCAATGCAGGGATTGAGAAAAAGATTACGTGATGTTTGTGCGGAATACCAAGCAACAGGTCCAGCTGCCAGACTTTTATATCAGAAGGAACAACCTAAAGAATCTACCAAACAACTCATGAACTATGCCAGTGGAAGGTGGAATCCACTAATGGATCCTTCTTCTCCTATTTCAGGAACTGCAAGCGAACATCAGAGAATAAAGCTTGCTAATCGGCATCGCTGTCGTACTGAAGTTTTGAGTTTTGATGGTTCCATTCTTAGGTATGTCTACGTTTCCCATTATTTAGTTACACAATTGGTAGAATGAAGTGCATATTGTGGTTACTAGTCTTGTGTAAATTTTCATTTTTATTTTTTCAATGTGATGGGTGAAGTTTTTTTTGATAAGAAGATGGGTGAAGTTTTAAGTGCACTTCTGGTGCAGAAAAGCGATGGAAACTTCGATGCATTAGAAGAATGTGTTTCAAGTCATGGCATCCCTTGGATGCATATGCTGTCATGTTTCTTCACCTAAAAACAATTTCTAAGAAATCCCACCACCAGGTTTTCATTACTAGAAAGAGTCTTTGCTGGTCTTTCTGAACAAGAAAATTTGGGGACGAATAGGAATGTTTTACAAAAACTCTGTTTTAACTTATTCCCTTGAAATCAGTTCGGTAACATCCTTGACCTTCTGGCACTAGTTGCGTAAAACTTGGTCTCAATAGTTTTTGCATTTCTGATTCAATGACAATGCATATTCTGTAAATTTTTGTTCTCTCACACGCTCTCCAAAGTGTTCTTAACAAGGAGTTTTAGATAAATGCTGACGAGGGATGGTCGTCATGATTTTAGGCGGCTGTAAAGATATAATTTTACTATCTATTGAAGTAATAGTATGAATGATATTTTCAGATCCTATGCTCTTTCTCCTGTGTATGAAGCCGCCACCAGGCCGATTGAAGAAGCACTTCCTGCTAATATGTCGAATTCAAAAGGCGAATCAGATGAAGCTGACAGCAAGGAAGTAGTACTCCCTGGTGTGAATATGATTTTTGATGGTTCCGAGTTACATCCATTCGACATAGGCGCTTGCCTGCAGGCCCGTCAACCAATCGCCTTAGTAGCAGAAGCAGCAGCAGCCTCAGCAGCAAGCTACAACTAAGTAGGCTTTGCAGCCATTCTTATTTGCTTAGAATGACACACAAGGTAATGCAAGTGAAGCCGAGCCTAACAAGCGAGATCGCATTCACCATCCATTTATATTATGATTTTTTCGTAAGTTTCATCTTTGGGGCGACTAGACCGAATGAAAGTTTGAGATCGGGTCCAACGTAACGATTACTGTTAACTTTGTTGGCTTAACGTACCCATCTCGAGCATCTTGCCCAGGCGTGCATTTAGCGTTTGTAGTTTACCATTACCCTGGCTTGTTAGTATCCATGATTTCAAGAGAGTTCACTTCATTCTTCTTCTTTTACCAATTGTATCTCATGATAGCTTATAGATGCTGTCTGCCAAAATGGTCTATTTTTTTACCAATGAGATTTTTAACTGACCAAAGAGCTATTTTCTTGCTTGTTAAGCCTACTTTTTCATTCACGAGATTTTCCATGATGGCAGCAGTTTTGAAGAGTTCATTATTATTATTATTATTTTGTAAACAGGTGATTATAATTCCAAGCTATAACATATAAGAATGCTTCAACTTATTATCAATTGCTATGCATAATGGAAGAGATATTTCTTAGTATATTTTGGACCAAACTTGTGATTAGTGCGAATGTTATGAGTTCATGATTTGAGTATTAAATTTTCATCTACGGATCAACATTTTTACATATCTATGGATTTGATATTGACATGAGAAAGTGAATCTATATTTTTATAGTATTGCAAAAAAATTGATAAAATATAAAAAGATATTAATAAAATATTATTAATATCAAAATAATGTTAATATTAATAAATTTTAACGTATTTAAAAATAGTGAAATGTTTATTTATTTATATTTTGTTTATCACCAGTTATTTGTCATTTTGAATATTTGTTATGGTTTTTTAAGAAAAGAGAACTGAAAAATCTTTTTATGAATTGACTACATTTTTCGTATTTATTTTGTCGACGTGTTGTACAAATCACTAAGTCCATAAATAATTTTTTATATTAACAATTTTATAAATGATTAAGTTGATGTACCCAGCAAGTTTCATGTTGATTGGTCCAAAGTTTGTCGTTTATTGACATTGACCTTATTCAGTATAAATTTAATTATATTTTATTGTAAATTTTTTACATTTTACTTGCGTTACTAGCCTGAGTTAATTTTTCGATTTCTGGAAAATTTTATAAACGAGATTAACCTGATTACATTGAATTCAGTTTACATGTATATATTTTCAAAAAGGTTTAACTATAATACTATTTCAGGTCCGTTCAAAAAAACGTTACGTTTGTTTATTTTAGTTAAAAAATTTTCAAAACGTCTATTTTGATCTCATATCTGATATTTTTAAAGAGTAGTATGATATTAAACTCACGAAAATGTCTTAAAATATATTCCTAAATGTGTAGTAAATAGTTTTCATTACGTATAAATTTTGGTTCTAGATGTTAAGAATCATCCGACTGCATAGTGCAGTGGATTAACGCGTTTGACTTTGGATCAAAAGGTCGTGGGTTTGACTCCCACTGTAGTCAAACAAATTTAAAAAACAGAAGTTATAATTTAAAAATATTTGTTTGGATCTTTTACTTTTAAAAAATAATCATTTTAAGTACCAAAATTAGATCTACACTTGCTTTTGATTTATGTTACCTAATAAATTATAGGGCTGTCAACCTCATAAAATTATAAAATAATATTTTGATTTATATTTTAAAATAAATTGAAAATAGAAAAGCTTATGTTTTTCTAAAAAAAATTGAATTTATGATATAAAATGCTTAAGTTGTAAAACTTGTGTAGGAGAATCTAAAATAAAAAACATAAATAGCTGTAAAAAAATACTTAATTTTTTTTTATAAAATTGAAAACAAAAAATAAAATTGTAAACATTAAAATTAATAATTCCTATTTATTTCCGATTGTAGAATCAGGGTAGTTCTAGAATCAAGATGATTGTCCCGTGATGAGTAGAGGTACGCGTAAACCAGCATGTACACCGACACCTACCAAAAAAAAGGGTAAACATCACGAAAGAAGCAAAATTATCAAATTGATGTGAATTATCAGGAAGAGAGATGGTGGGACCCACAAAAAATTTGATATTTATTTAAGAAAGAGGACATGCCAAAGCTGTAAGGCTATAACAACGTATAGAGAGTGAAGAGAGAAACGAATTTGGAAATCCCCTGTAATCCGTTCACGTGGCAGACATGAAAAAGCATCCGCTTTCGTTGCCGCGCTCGATTTTCCAAATCCGTAAGTGAAAACAAATTTCATGAACTTCATCTTCATCACTACTTCCTACGCTTTGGCGCCAAAATTCTTTCAGTATCAGCTCCATTTGGAATCTGAATTCGAGTTTTGATGATGCTTCGATCTCCATCTCTCTGCCATTCCTCTGCTCTTCACCTTCCTCTCTTTGCGTCCTGCACCGGAGGCTCTCATTTCCTTCACTTGCGGTACTCTTCATCAATCTAATGTCGTTCTATCGATTTAGTTTTTTCATTTTATTTGCTTAATTTGTTGGACAGATTGAAGGCAGGGAAGCGAGCGCTAGGAAGCAGCTGCCGGGAGATTTCTGGTGAGGTATGGTTGTTAACGAATCCGCTCTTGTGTCTGCTTGCTTTCAACTTTTGAATGTCTCGTGTTTGCGAGTGACTTGGCCGAGCTTTCTGCTTAGGTTAGACAAAGGAGGGAGGTGCCAAGCATTGCGTTGTAACTGCGTATGCTCGCCGTGATCAAGATCGCGTGTTAGAGGTCCGTACTTGTTCATTGTAGACGTGTTTGTTTTTAGTAAAAATTTTACTTCCATACATCTCTTGCGCTGTCAGTAATACGGAGGACAAATTGTTGTTTGAAAATTAAAAATCTCATTTGCTGTGTTATCTGGTCATCTCAGACAGAGAAGAGCTTAACCGTTAGGTAGTTGATCAATTATGAGATCTGGGAATAGAAATAAATTCGGTGCCAACGTGGCATTTTATTTGTTGATGTGATAGAGGAACTGATGTCTCTCTTTAACAAATTGTTCTTCGACAATCTGATTGCCACATCCCTGATAAGTTGGAAATGAATGTAGGATATCGACCTTTTAGATGTTGCGGACCATCATTCTAGTCAAGTTATTCTCCATCAGTATTGATTAACTGATCACTTTATTTTCAGATCATGAAGCTTTTGCCATTTGGCCATCGACTAGTTTAATGTGCCAAATAAGATTCCACTGTGACTTTAAAATGCAATTTATTCCAACATTGATAAGAGAAATTGGGATCTTTGTAACTTTTCGTTCATTATATGTAACAATGCAACATCCCTTCATCTTGTTCGAAGTCATTATCTGTTCTTGGTTTTACTTAAGGCCAAATATCTATTATATTGAAAGAACGAACCAAGAACGAAATATCTCTTATTTTGTTTGAGTTTTCTTATGGGTCATTTAGCAAGAATGAAATCAAAGAATATTCAATGATGCAGAAACGCTACTTCTACCGGTTTTTTTGATGCTATAGTATTTTTGGTTATTTCTTGGTGTAAATGTCCCCCTATTTAATTTCTATAATATTTCTTCTCTCATATCCAATTGGGAGAAGTTTTCCCCAATTATAATTTCATATCATCAATAAAATTATTTCTTATTAAAAAAAAATTGCCTGACAACGTTGTAGCAATCCATTTAACACGACCTGTGGTTTCTTTTTGCAACATCAGCAAGAAGCCCCTGAAATTTTGGACACTGGCCCAATGTTGAAAATGTTCCCAGGCGAAGCATTTCCCTTGGGTGTATCAGAAGTCGATAATGGGATCAATTTTTCCATTTTCTCAAAGCATGCTACATCTGTCACACTTTGTTTATCACTTCATGAGAGGTGCGTTTCTAATTTGCAATATGTAATGGGACAAAATGCCAATTCTTAACTTATTAATTTAAATTTTTGGTGCAAATGCACTTATTAAGATATTAACTTGCAATATGTAATGGACGTTTTACATCTATGGACAACTTCCACTGGTCTTGCTGGCTTGGAGTTGAAAGGATGTGATACTTGGGATACTAAAGTTATACCAATTGAAGGGGCCTCTACCTTTATCTTCAACATAACTTTGCATGAATCTCACGTGTTTTTCTCTCTCTCTTTCTTGGTTGAGGTTGTCTTCTTGAATATTCATTAGATTGTTAGTTTAGTAATATCAGCAATTTTTATATCTTTTTCCTGTTCATTCTTCCAACTTCAAGCTTTTGATGGTAACGTTTCTTGGCCCTTTCAGGATTGATGATAGAATGTTGGAGTTCAAATTGGATCCTCACGTCAATAGAACTGGAGACGTTTGGCACATTCGTGTCCAGGTTGACTAGGAAAAATATATTGCTTAACTTTTGCAGTACCGTTGCCTTATTTATTTATTTATTTATTTTCTTTGCAGTTATCATCCTCGTCACTTTAACTTATTTGAAATCTCATGTTATATTTATTTTTGGTATTTAGAGGGTAAAATGCATTGTTGATGGGTATTTATTGTTTTGTAACATGTCGGATCAAATACTTTCTGATCTCGTATTATATTGCTTGCTGGAAATGAGAGGAAAAACTCCTAAAGCATGTATTAAAAATTGCCTAAAAGACTAATGAAGTCACTTGGGAGTAGAACTAATGGAGTCAATTATGCAGGCATGGTTGGACAGTAGTCCATACATGACTTGCACCACCAGAATAAAAATGTGTATATAATTTATAATCTGATTAGTTTTCTAGCTTGCAGTTTTGACTAATTGGTTTCAAATTTTACTCTTATTATTATCTATGTGATCTGTACAAGAAAGCCATCGTCTTCTTTAATTCTGGAAAGTTTTAGTGTATTGATCGGCTTGGTGATTGGATTGACTTTACAAACAATTCCTTTTAATTTTGATCCTCTCTAGAACTATGGAATATTGCTTAGAAGTTTGTTTTAAAAATTAATATTTAATTCTGTGTTGTAGTTCATATCACATGTGGCATCAGTATAGTTTTCGGGGTCATCTTTTGTTGCCCCTCAGTTGGGCTTTGCATGCTCCTTTTAGTTTCATATTTGTTAACGATAGTTTACTGATTTTAAGATGCAAATTATTAAAATTACTTGTGAGATGAACAATTTTGTGGTCATTAGCTTTTAAGATGGTATTATACTTGCATGCATGTGATCACACATAGTCACCTGTCAAAAGAGTTTTTTTTTTGAACAAGATACGAACTTTTCATTGATAAATGAAAATGAACAAAATTGTTCAAAGATACAAACTCCCATAGGAGTGAAGGTACAGGAAATAAATAAAAGTAAGCATTAGAAGAAATAAAAACCATAAACTTAAAGAAACCTCCTTAAAGGGGAATTATAAAAGCCTCCAAATTCATACAAAGCATACTAGGAGAATAAGAAAAGAAGAGATCGGAACGAACACACCATTGGGAGGCTTTGAATTTTACGATTGAGAAACACTCCATAGGAGATCGATTCTTGCCTTCAAATATTCGTTGATTTCTCTCAAACCATAATTCGGAAAGAAGAGCTTTTATTCCAAAAGCCCAAAGCAGATTAGTTTTAGAGCTTGCTTGCAGTCCACTGAAAAGCTGAAAAATGACTTGAGGCGCCTCCAGATCCCACACCCATGAAACTCCAAACATAGATAGGAATTTTTTCCAACAGACCACTGCATAGCTACATGAGAAGAAGACATGTCTTTGGGTTTCCCCACTTGCTTTGCACAGTAAACAACATGATGGCTTTGCACAGTAAACAACATGATGGCATTTCTACTCCCAAGTGGCTGCATCAAAGAATTGGGCATTTTCTTTTGTAATGTCTCTGAAGTGTTAACTTTGCCCATTAGAAGAATCCAAACCATGAAATTAACTCTCTTTGGACAAAAAGAGTTCCATAGAATAGGTAGTACTTGAAACACAGATACGCACATGCACATTGACCTGGACGCATGCACCAGTTTTCCTTTTTGTTTTTTATTGTGGGGGTTGGGGGCAATCTGGAGAATGAGTGAGAACTTCTTTAAAGTATGTCTTAAGTAAGTGACATGAGATTTAGAGTGCGTGCATCTCAACGCTTTTCTTTGGTTACCTAGCAACAAAGAATCTGTCATTTTCTTTTCGTTGTGATCTTGGTTAGTTAGATAGATCCCCCTAGACCTTTGTTTGAGCTTGACTCCTTTTTTTGTTTGGTATACATGTAAAAGAAAATGATTGAAGCTTGTATTTTATAATTTTGATACTGCTCTTTGAGCAGGATTTACCTCGGAGAAATGTCCTATATGGTTATAGGATTGATGGTCCTCAAGGTTGGCATCATGGGCATAGATTTGATGATAGGATCGTTCTTTTAGATCCTTATGCAAAGTTCGTTGAAGGTCGCCGATATTTTGGGGGTGAAAATAAGGCATCTGGCTTTCTTGGGACTTATGATTTTGGTAGCATGCCTTTTGACTGGGGAGATGACTATAAGCTTCCTAATATCTTAGAGGTAAAAATTTCTTATCTGTTGCTAGAATAATTTTGAGGTGCATTCACAATTATGTATATAAGTATATCTTTTAAATGTTTAGGATGTATATTTTACATGAATAAATGCATGAACAAACATGTATATTTTACATGAGTAAATGCATGAACTCATTCGTCATACCATCGTTGTAAAATATAAGACAGATTAAGGGAGAGGATACATGTTGGCTTTTCTTTTCCCAACTAAATTGCGACAAGGTTAGATTTGAGAACTGGGCTGACTTTGCTTAAGACTAACACCACAGAGTTCATTTGGAGAGCTTAGCTTTTGTCCTTTCCGCCAATCGTGTACCTTTTTAGTTTTCAGAGGACTCGAACCACCTTTTGTGTCTTCTATTATGCAACTGATCTGTAGTCTATGATATAGTAGACTTTTGGCATAAGTTGTTATTATTTTTCGTATCCTTTTGTATTTTCATTTGTGACAATGAAAACTAGTTTGTTTCTTTGTTAGCTTTGTCAAATAAGTTTTACCGCATGTGAAGTCTTTCATTGCTTCTCCAACATGGATTTAATTTTTTCTTTAGAATATTCGTATTTATGTTTTACACTTTGACATACTATGTATTTCCGGACTTATTTGCAGAAAGATCTTGTAATATATGAAATGAATGTCCGCTCATTCACAGCTGATGAATCTAGTGGCCTGGCTTCAAGCACACGGGGCAGTTACCTGGGTGTTATTGAGAAGGTAGAGATTATATTGTTAAAGCAGAGCGCTGGGATTGTCCATGCTTTTCTTTTTATCCGCCTTGTGGGACATCAAAATTTTTTCATTTAGCAAGAACCCAAAGTATGATTTATGGCGCATACATGAATTCTACTTGTATCATAGACAGCTTAGCAATGATGTTATGATTTACTGCATCGTATTCTCTATTATACAAATGATCATATCTTTAGATATCTGACTATAACTTAGGGAATGAAAGATTGCTGTGCATATAACATTATAGAAGTTTTTAAAATGTAGATGAATTCTATCGTTAACGTTGTAGATCAATCTTCCTTTCCACCCTGCTTGGGATGGGAGGAGTTATCGTTATGGCATACTATGAAAATAAGATTTAGCACGCTAAGACATCTGTCTGTTTTAACTTTATCATCAGAGTTAACGTAGATTATGGGTGCTTTGAAATTTCGTTCCTTTTAGGCTTTTAAATTTTTTCTTCAAGCCAAAAAAAGAAAAACCAGGATTATGGGTGCTTTGGAATTTTGTTCCTTTTTGGTGATAAATAATTGAGCACTATTAGGTATCTTAGAAATTTGTCAGAATATCAGTTCCTTATGGGAGAATTGTTCTTTTCTTTTGTAAAAATGCCTACTTATATTGTTTATATTTTGTCTTCTTTTAGCTCTAGCTTGGTGTAGTCGACTTATTTTGGCCGATACAGTTTTTTACATTTTAACTTTTTCTCTAGGTGGCAGAATATACTAGCCCTTTTTGGTTATTTTTTCTTGTGTGTTCTGTTATATATAAACCTAGGCTGCAAACACTTCTTCATTGAAGAGTAACAATGAAATAGTTTCTCCCATTGCTTGTTTATAAATCATTGCCAACAGAAAATTACGCTGTATTAATAATTGCCTTTAGCTAACAATATAGTAAGATCCTGGCTCTACAGAGGAAATGTTACATTTTCCATTTGATGCTTTGGAAATTTACAAGTAGTTTTCTTTTTTCTTTGCCTCTAGAGATTTCCATTCTTTATGTAGATTTATATATTAAATCTCTTACCTTTCGAATTTTTAAGATTCCACATCTGCTAGAGCTCGGTGTCAATGCAGTTGAATTATTGCCTGTCTTCGAGTTTGATGAGTTAGAGTTTCAGAGGCGTTCAAACCCCAGAGATCATATGGTAAATTTTATGCAATAACTTGATTCTCCATTATTGTTGATTACTGAAAGCCATCATTGTCTTTGATTTGAAATACCTAGATCAGAAATCTTATATCAGATTCTTCCTTCTGAATTGGTGCAGTCTACTCTCATACCCAAAAGCCTGAAAAGTTGGTTCTTCTTTGGTATTTTGGGGGTCATGGCTACATAGATAAAGAGAATCTACGTGCTATGAATGATGATTTTTAGATAAATTTTAGTAAAAGAAAATTTTATTGAAGTTCATATTGATTTTTAATTTAACCCCTACAGTAACTAAAAAGATAAATTTCTCATTAACTTGCAAATTATGATACCAAAACGCCTAAAATGATTGGTTCCTCTCTTGTCTTTGTGCGGTGGGGCCATGGCCATTTAAATAAAGGAAATATCTACATATTTTGATGATTCTATATAAATTATGGTAAAAAAAGATTTCAATCGAAGTTTACCATCATGTCTCTATCTACCCATACTTCTTTGTTTGTGATGATAATCAAGAACTCAAAAAAGGTACTCGAATAAATTTTATTCTATAGAAGTATGTTGATCAATACATTTTTAATTATAATTTGTGTTTATTCTTGTATTGAAGTGAGCTTTATACTCCGTCTTCACACTCTCTTTAACTTGGCCTGTATGCCTACTTTTACTTCAAGATCAATACGTGGGGTTACTCCACAATCAACTTTTTTGCTCCAATGAGTCGATATGCTAGTGCTGGTGGAGGACCTCTTAATGCTTCGCAGGAATTTAAAGAAATGGTTAAAGCCTTGCATGCTGCTGGGATAGAGGTAAATCATGTATTTAATGTACACATAGGTGGGATTTTACATTTGATTCCATTCTCGGCCACTTTGTTGGCAGTAACTTTCCCTGATTTATTTTTATCTCTATTTCATTCCGGAGTGAGTTTTTTTTTCTTATTACAGGTCATTTTGGATGTTGTGTACAACCATACCAACGAGGCTGATGATGCAAACCCTTATACCACTTCATTTCGTGGCATTGATAATAAGGTGTTGTACTCAACTCTTTAAGTAAGTTTTTGTGTCGATATGTATTTCTAGTCAGAAAAATAAATGGACTTTTCAATTCCACATGTAATCTATCTTTATTCTTTCTTTAATTGGTAATTAAGGAAAAAAATTCCAATGTGATTCTTTCTGGCAGGCTTACTGTCTTTGCATTGTTTTTTGAATTCGGTCTGTGTCAAAATTTTCTGTTGGAATTTTCTAAATTTCTCATAAATTTCTTCTGCAGGTCTATTACATGTTGGACCTAAAGAATAATGGTCAACTGCTGAACTTTTCTGGCTGTGGTAAATATTTTTTCTTGGGATTATGCTTATTATACTAACAGAAGCTTTGCACTGATGCATAACTCTGTTTCTTCAATTTGCATCTCTAAGTTTAGTTTTGAACATAGCTCTAGTAGCTTTCTTCAAGTTTTCACTCATGAATAATGCTAGGCCCAGGCCTTGCAGCACTTCACTTATGCTTGGAGAACTGATGACCAGAGTTTATCAAATCATCATGTAAGACTGATAGGTAAACAAGGGGCCATGGGGGACGGAGCAGTTAGGAAGAGATGCAGGAGAGGCAGTTAAAGTTAATAATTATTTCCTAGTCCTTTTAGTTAGCACTATCATATTTCTTCATATATGATGGGCCCTAATTTTCTACCTATGAAGTAAAATATTTTCAGCGACGGATATGAATTACGGGAAATTTTCTCTAGACGTTTAATTGGAAAAAGGTTCAAATGTGAAATTAGAGAGAGTTTAACTTCATGTTGGTTATGGCACAGCATGGTCCCTGCGGAACTTATGTTAGCTTGGGCACTATCTAGGTTGCTACAAGGTAGATCTATTGTGTTCGGAAAAGTGTACTTAATGCATACATTATGGAGCTTCCTACTGATCACTGAATTAACCCAACCTTTTATGTTGCCAATTTTTCTGACGTTTATGCACTATTACCTTATCTACTTAGCTCAAGGAGGAGATTTAGGATTACTTTTCATACCGGCCTGGTATTAATGCTGATAGATGAGTAGGATATATTGATTGTTATTCTGTAGTTATCCGTGACCGTTTAGGCAAGTAACTGCCTAGCCAACCATTTGGGCTTGAGAAGAGGTGTTTTTGATAGGAATATTGGTAGTTGGATTGCCTTCACTGAGAAGATAAGACTCCACTAGATTGGGAGAGGGCAAAAACAGTTTGCACTGGTGTATTGATCCCTTAGGTTGTTTCTCGTCCGAAATAGCTTTTCTCCACCTTTTTAATTCTAACAATAGATTGAAGTCTCCTTTGGTGAATATGATTGAGAAGTTTAAGGTCCCCCAAAAAGTAAAATTTTTCCTATGGGCTCTAGAAGCATTAACACGGGGACAAGCTTCAAAGGAAATTACATAACTAGATTCTATCTCCCACGGTCTGGTTTGAAGAGTGATGAATCCTTAGACCACCTTTTTCTCCATTGTTCTTTTGCTTTAAATTGGCGGTTGCGTTTGCTTAATGAGTTTGGCCTATCGGTTTGTCTTCCATATCAGATTGAAGATTGGAGTGTGGAATGTCTATCAAGAGTTAGGCTTAGTTCTCTACTTGTTATCCTTTATAACTTCTTTTGATTTTCGTACGTCAATGAAAGTTCTCGTTTCTTGTTCAAAAGAAAGAGTTAGGCTTAGAAATAGAGTCAAGGTCTTATGGATTGTGCTGTTAGAGTGTTTCTTTTGCTGTTAAGGAAGGAGAGGAACCAAAGGATTTTTGCAGATTGTGTTGCTACAGAGGATATTTTTTGGGGCAATCTATAGTATACTTCTTTTTGGTGGTGTTCAAGATCTTTTCTTTCTTTCTTTCTTTCTTTTTTTTTTTTTTAATTATAGCCTCCCTGTGATTTTGTATGATTGGAAGGCTATTATGTAGTTTTATGTGCGGGCCGGTTTTCGGTTTTCTCTACTTCAAGCCCTTAGGCTGTTTGCACTTTTTTGATAATACAAGCTCTTTTCTCTTGTTAACCAAAAAAAAAAAATCTCGATTCAATAAAAAAATATATAATTAAAATATATTATATATTTTCAAGTATTCAAGTTGTAATTGTTGGATTTTGGCCCCATAAGGAGGTGGCACTTTCTTTTTAAACAACAAACAAACTTTTCAACCATAGGTTACAACATGTTCAAAGAAACAAACTCCATTTGGGAGTGGGAAAAAAACCCCATTGAGATAAATATCATTTGTT
The DNA here is from genome assembly GCF_013281855.1 of Momordica charantia. NCBI lineage: Eukaryota > Viridiplantae > Streptophyta > Magnoliopsida > Cucurbitales > Cucurbitaceae > Momordica > Momordica charantia. The sequence continues at coordinate 4,537,934 of NW_028275159.1, forward strand.
TGAAATTCAACAACCTTCCGAGTAGTCTTGAGTTGCTCAATTTTCTTTTTTGCAGGAAACACCTTAAACTGTAACCATCCTGTGGTCATGGAACTAGTTCTTGACAGCTTAAGACACTGGTATGGACTTCATGCGCAACTTGATGATGAAAGCATTGCTTTTGCGTGCTTTAATTTTTCAGATAGAATTAGTTACATTTTCTTGATTAGGAACATATTGCAAGAAATTGATATATATGAGCTTTTTCAGCTGTGAGATATGTTTTTCCATTTTCTGTAAATACGATTCTGTAAGCATAACTTTCAATATTAACGAGCAATAACAGATTGAAGAGAGACTTGTTTTTATCCTGATGTCCCAAGCTTCTTTCTATCTTGCTTTTGTTCTTTGACTAAAAGATTGACGAATAATCGGATATTTTATTCATATAACTGTCCTCATATAGGCACCTTGCAGTTTTGAATATGTAATTTTATGTCAGATTGTATCATGTACGTAGTCCACTTTTAGCTGCTCGAAATTGAAATACGTTATTGATGCAAAGCTGGTGCTGCTTCTCAGGATTTGATGTGCTTAAAAAGAAAAGAAATAATAATAATAATATAATTATCAAAAACCCTTGATGTCCAGGCCTTTGGGGTATCAAAATAATAATAATAATAATAATAATAATAAAGAAAGGAGTTGTAGATGTATGTTGTAACTGAGCTTCATATTTGTTTATCTCACTCTATTTTTAGTTCCTATTTCGTGTATATATGCTACTCCTGCTCTTGTCTTTTTTTTTTTTTTTTTTCCTGCATTTTATCCTTTCCTGACACTCAATTTCAGGGTAGTTGAATATCATGTAGATGGTTTTAGATTTGATCTTGCTAGTACTCTTTGCCGGGGAACTGATGGTGCTCCACTTAGTGCTCCTCCACTCATAAGGGTATGTAAATTTGTGTACGTGATTTTCTGTTTACCTACAGCCTACAGGCATGAATCCTACAGTTATGTCGACCTAAGCTTGGAGTTTATCAAGCCCTTTTACAGGTTTACTTGGAAACAAGAAAAAAATTGGAGAGTTAGATTTCAATGGTTTGCTTAACTTCTGCTCCTTTGAATCGTACTATCTTCAAAACCCATTCAGAGTAGTTGACTTGGACTAGAATAAGAGATGAATTGCACCTCTTTACATAGATTACGTTTTGGAAATTGTATATTATATCTCATTTTATAATTTATACCACAGTATTTATCATGTTTTGTAAGGTTCCAACTTTTAAAGGAGAAATAAGAGGAAGAAGTTGTGTTTGAATTTTTCTCTTTTGGCATCTTATTCTGCATCCGGGAAGTACAAAACAATTTTTTTCATAAGTGGGGAATTCATTGCTGCAGTTTGGTTGAAGTTCCAATATAACTTCTTTCTGGATCTTTAAGCAGTCTTTTTATTTTCTATTTTTTGTGATGATAGGTCTAGCAGGAAAGGTTGTATTGTCAAAGACAAAGTAGGGATAGTGTATTAAGCCTGCATTTGCTAAGAGTTTGATAGAGAACACTAGATATAAATAGAGAAACGGGGTCCAGCTGGTAAGAAAGATTGATAATTTTGTGACTATTTGGTTTGAGCTTGCTCCAGGAGGGTTGCATTTAAATTAATTGAATTACTTGGGATTGTATTCATCTTGCTATCTTTTTTTTTTCTTTTCTATTCCTATATTTTGATTATGCAAATTTTATTTTTTAGAATTTCAGTCCTGTGATTTTGCGTGCACCTTTCTCTAATTACTTGTCCATTCTATTGTCTTATAAATAAGAAAAGAATGCACAATCTTTTATTGTCATAATTCCACATGAGTGCCGTCATTGGTACAGAGGCCTTCATACTGCTATTTTTTATCCACAAATTTTTTTATTCTTCTGTAGTTCTGAAGTTCCTAAATATATTAATTTCTTCAGTGTCAAGTCAATTTGCATTTTCTGTTTTTCCTCTTCCTTGAGATAGTTGATCTATCTGTGTGTTGCCATTGAAAATTCGTAATTGTTGAACTTAATGATGGGTCTACCTAGAACTGAAGGACACAGTTGTTACAACCTATAGAACCAATCTCGTTCAAGTAAGGTTGTTAATGTCGGGTCTACTTGTGAATCTTTTAATCTAATTAACTGCATGTTTGGTGTTAAGTTTAGCCATCTTCATTTCTTCCATAGATATTTTCCTCTTGTTAGATTAATTTGATTTCAGCACAAGTCGGAAGATATGGCACAAGATTTATATCTTTTGTTGGTTCAGGAAATTTCGAAAGATGCTATTCTATCAAGGTGTAAAATAATTGCAGAACCTTGGGATTGTGGAGGTCTTTATCTTGTTGGTAGATTTCCAAATTGGGATCGGTAGCTATCTCTTTCCCTCTGCGTTATCTATTTTGAGTTCTGATATATTCTTTTTTAGATTACCACTAATCTCAGTTTTTAAAATTTGTGATATTTTAACATGTGGGGGATGAGTTAACATAAAATAATTGACATATTGTGTTCTGCATGAAATACAATATGTTCCTATTCCTTCTCTTATTGTATATTTCGTTGAGCATCTGGCTTTTTGGCCCCAAATTTTTAAGTTCTCTTTTAAAGTCTAGTCAACTCCTCTGCAACTGGCTGTTTATAAACATTTTCTTGATTGTACATATAGTTAGTTTTACATTTTATGAAATTGGTTTTGTAGGGTAAGTTTAATCGTTATGAATGGACACCAAGTGTTTTTACTTTGGGGTTTGCACGATGGTTTTCTTTCCTTTTCTATTCTCTATCAAAGCAGTAATCCGTCTTTCTTACATTCATTCATGCAGGTGGGCTGAGTGGAACGGAATATACCGTGACGACGTTAGAAAATTTATTAAGGTAATTTTGTGTGGGAATAAAGTTTTTGTTTGTTTGTTTCTTTCTTTCTCCTGACATGTGAGTCAATATTGGATCAAATAAGCAAACATGGAAAGGATTTTTTTTTTCACAATTATATTATTTTCTTGAATTTGAGGCTATTGATCTTTATATAATGTTGGATTTCAGCATTTGGGCAGTAATGTCATCTACAATAATTAGGAAGTTCTTACTAAATGTATAATTATAAAGTATTTTTCTGTAATGGATTCTCTGATTTTTGGAGATTGTAGCTCATTTATGAGTAGCTGGTACATATTAAGTTCAGGAAAATCTTCATAAACCCCAGTAACTACTAAATTAGTGGTGGAAACTTACAACAAATAACAAATTTTATTAGTCTGATTAACGTTCCATATTTACGAGTGAAGGAGGCCATAATTGGGTGATTAACTAACGGTAAAAACCTCAATAGAATATTCAGTAACTAATTACATCAATAAGTAACCAACAGCAGCCCATACATAATATGGTACCCCAAATTCCTTCTCTTTAAAAACTTGTCTCTGAGTCTAGGTTGCTAATTGAAAACTATTTGAAGGATAGTACTCGAATGCTAGCCACACTGGATAGTGGATATGGGATATGTGAAAGCCAGCTGGTAACTGTACAGTGTACTCTATAGGCGTTTGGACCAATTCTTTGAAGTATCTTACAAGGACCCACCTTCTTATGCAGTTTATTATACTGTCTTGTATAAATTTTACCTTTACACAAGTGACACATTAGATCACCCAATTGAAACCCCTTATGTCACAGTGTTTGTCAGCGTGCATTAGCTTTCTATAAATGTTCAATTACTTCTCAGTGGATTTCAATTGGAGCTGCAGGTAGTTGTCTTGATCGTAGAATTTCTGAGAATTAGATGTCGCCCATCTAAATTTTCTGTTATGTTTTTTTTCTTAATTTCTTGCTGTCTTAATTATTTCTTTCACATTCGTGCTTGATTGGAAAGACTATATTGGAACTAATAGTTAGTGCTCCTAGGGGAGTAAGTTTTTTATTTTATAAGAGAGTGCTTCTTGAGTAATAATTTTAAAACCAAATACGGGTGAAAAAACACAGGTTAAGTACTTGCTTTTAAGGTGCAAATATTTATTAACTTTTTAAAATACCTTTTGATACATAAACAAAAATCATTAAAATTTAGAAGTGTTTAGAATATTGAAAAATACTTCCCAACGCTCGGTTACTTCTATATTAAGTTTCTGATGCCATTAGAGAATCATGTAATTGTAGGGTCTTTACTTTTCTAATAACTGAGAACATGGAGGGGGCAGATTTGTTGATGACTCTTCCCTCTTTTTTATGCTCTCCCTTGATTCCAGTTTAAGAGGACATGGAAGAGGGGAAGAATGGGTTGCTACCATTTGTTGATGACTTTTCCTTGTGGTCATACTCGCATATGCATACCTTGATAATGTTTTTTATACATTTTCCAATTTTAGGGCGACTGTGGCATGAAAGGAAGCTTTGCAACTCGTGTTGCTGGGTCTTCTGATCTTTACAAAGTAAGTTTCAGTGTTTCTTTTGTGTCATTCTTGGTGAGAATTGATTCAAATACATTACTTTGATTAGAGACAAACATTAAAGTTTCTTGTTACACACACCTTCATATGTTTTATGTTGTGATATGGAATTATGGCGTGGATTGTTTCCTAAGCCCTTGGACCCTTGGTCGTGTCCCTGCAGTAAAATATCGGTTCTTATGTGTAGATCATTCTGTATCTTCACAATTATTAATATTTAACTTCTATCTTATTACATAAATAGATGTATACAAGCTCCTTGAAATATCGTGTTTAGGCTTTTGACTTGTTCTACAGGTGAATAAGCGTAAGCCTTATCATGGTATTAACTTCGTTATTGCTCATGATGGATTTACACTTCGTGATCTAGTTTCTTACAATGTTAAGGTATGTATAGTTTTCATATGCCAATTTTCTTTTGAATTCATCCTCTAAATTTGTTGTCTGACTTTATTTTCTCGTTTGTGTAGCACAATGATGCCAACGGAGAAGGCGGAAATGATGGAAGCAATGATAACTTCAGCTGGAATTGTGGTTTTGAAGGTAGGTGCAACCGTTCGCAAGTATTCTATTAGCGTATTTCTAATTAGTCAGTTGAGTTTCAATGTAACATTGCTTTGTTTCAGTACTACTCGTAAATACTATCAATTTGTTTGATGTTTTTTACCAGAATGAATAGGATAAAAGGATAAAGAACAGACCCAACATGGGCCTTTTCTGAGTGAGGATGAGAAGAAAAATAAATTAGAGAGCCCAAATGAAATGGGCTGATTAAACGGTGCATCTTCAACATTCTTATCGAAAATTGCAATGTTGTTTTGCTCTAAATACATAAAATGAATTTCAGCGTTCTCTTTATTCCATTCGTCTTTCTGTTAGCTGGCTACTTTGGGTATAAACCTTAAAAACAACATTTATAAATTATAACAACTGTTTAACTTTCATATGTTAGCTTTTGTTACTGTGATTACGATAGATGAGATTTCCAACAAGTTTTTTGAAATTCCCTCTGTAAACATTAGATTTGGACATTAATAGAGTTTATCAAGGAAATTCCTGTGCCATTTATGAGTTTCACAAGAAGAGCTTCAAGCTAGTATGTTTCTTAGATATATTAGTCGGGAAATATTAATGATATGATTAGAATATTAGAAGGGTATGTTTCTCATTAGTAAGGATAGTGGGTTGATGAGTTGGTTGGTCTTGTGGTCATAGAGAGACCAATGAATTTTTTTTTTTTTTTTAACAAGATACTAACTTTTCATTGAAGATATGAAAAGTAATAAAATGTTAAAAGATACAAACTCTCGAAAGAGTGGAAAGAAAAGCATTAAATAAAAACATAAAGTAAAAACAAGGAACTACAAAGGACTAATAAAAGCGCTCCAATTGTTGAAAATAAGAACAGGAGAATAGCTAGAAAATGAATCCACAATGAGAAGCCTTGAACTTAGCAGAATTGAGACATTCAAGCATGAATCTATGTTTTCCTTCGAAGATCCTCAAATTCCTCTCGAACCACAATTCATAAAGAAAACCTTTCACAACATTGATCCACAAAGCCCGCGCCATGGAGTAAGGATGATGAAATCCACATAACAATTGGACCAAATTGGCTTCTGCCTTGTAATCCAAAACCCAATCAACACCAAATTGAGAAAACAGAGAAAACCACCCAGCAGCAGCAAAGGAGCAATGGAAAAAAATATGATTCAAATCTTCCCCATTTTCCTTATAAAGGACACAAATAGACGGTAGTAATGCAGAAGAAGGAAGCTTTTTCTGAAGAACTTCTGCAGTATTAAGCTTCCCATGAAGAAGAATCCAAGAAAACACATTCACCTTTCTAGGACTCTTATTTATGCAATTTTTTATTTTTCAATGTCTATTTTTTGACAGGAGAAACCGAAGATACAAGCATTAAAGCTTTGCGCTCAAGGCAAATGAAAAACTTCCATTTGGCTTTAATGACGTCTCAGGTACAATATATCCAAAACCTTTCCCCCAACCAAGATGCTCTTAAATTCTGTATCATTTTGTTTGCCACTACTAGATATGCTATGCTTCAAAATATAGAGATCTGGTTGTTTTTTCGTAGTTTGTTTGTTTGTTTCTTTTCTTTTTTGGAAGTTCGATCGAGTAGAAAACTCTTTTTTCCACACCTAGCAGTAATGGGTTTTGGAGTTGTTTTTGTTCATCGAAGTGATGCTTTTTATCCCTGGTGGCATGTCCTTTTTCTTATTATCCCTTACTCGGCCCTGGAGTTGGGTAGTTATATCTTCACTATTATTGGGACATGGGCCTTAGCTGGTTGAAATTTATGAAGAACAATGTAAGTTTCTGATTGCATATTTTCAGGGAACACCAATGATGTTAATGGGGGATGAATATGGGCATACTCGTTATGGCAATAACAATAGCTATGGACATGATACAGCTATTAACCATTTCCAGTGGGGACAGGTCCTTGTTTTGCCGCTGACCTTTCTTGGCCCTCGTATAATCTAAATTCATATATCAATTATTTATCTTTTTGGTCTGTAGTTAGAGGCCCGGAAGAGGGATCACTTCAGATTTTTCTCTGAAGTGATAAAGTTTAGGAGGGAGCATCCCCAAATCTTCTGCCGGGAAAATTTTCTCCACAAGGTGGTTTCTCTTCACTTTTATTCACCTTCAGAATGCGTTCCTCCTAGGATTGACAGTATTTCATTGCAGGATGATATTACTTGGCATGAAAGCAATTGGGACAATCCTGACAGTAAATTTCTTGCATACACGTAAGCACTCTTTAAATTCTACAAAACTTGAAAATTCATGTTTTTTTTTTTTTTTTGCCAAGTCCATTATGCACGAGGAATCAAATTTTCAGCATTTGATGTTGATTTGATTATTGAATCAGTACTAAAATCTGCACATTGCCAACACATATTGTTTGTATTAAGCAGCTAATATAATGTACCTTGATTGCATTTTACCTACCATAGAGATCAAACATAAACTTGTCTTTTTGTTGTTCGTTCTAAGATAGTGTTGTAGCTTTTAGTGAATAGCCCCCGGGCCTTTGGTAGTA